>NC_044498.1:36103535-36108535 GCF_902362185.1 Chanos chanos | reverse complement strand
TCTTCTCTTCTCTTCTCTTCTCTTCTCTTCTCTTCTCTCCTCTCCTCTCCTCTCCTCTCCTCTTTTCTTTCCTTGCCGCAGGCACATGCCTGTCCCTGGTCACAGATTACAGTCCCAGGGTAGAGCAGGTGTCATTTTCTTTATTGTGAAGTGAAAAGACACTATTAGGAAAACAAAATGGAAGCTAGTTGAAATCATTGTGAGGGACAGAAAAGCCCCAGGGTTCCAAGGTATGGAGAAGAGAATGTTGGAATTTTGTCCTTCATGATGCACATTACAGACATTTGAAGCTAGAATCCAAGCATTCAAGACATTCACGAGTTTCATACAGAGTAAGGATGCAATGCCCTTTCAATCACAAGTATGTAAGTTGATATAAACAATCCACAGCCTTGCCAAAATGAGAGATAGGGAAGTGTATTTTGAAATGTATTTTGTCTGAGAGAAAGATTTTGTCATTGGACTACCCTGTTTCCTTCAAAACGAAAGCCTTTACAGCATGCAGCAGAGGAAACGTTTTGAAAGTATGTAAGTGAATGAAAGCCGAAACTGAAGCGTTTGGTTTAAGCAATCTGTAGATTAGAAAGGAAATGCCATAAGAGTGACCTTTTGGTGTTCTAAATATTTAGTCTGGAGATGTGCTTGTTGTGTCTGATGAGGAGGATGTTAACTGAGGGCCTGTTTTTCATGCCGAAGTATTCAAGAAATGCGTAAAGGTCAGGAGTTGCTAAAGGCCTGCTACTTTCCAAGGATCTTGTTCTAAATCAACAAAACCATCTGCAAAACCATCTGTGCATTTTTATTGAATTTTTCTGACACTCTCTCTCATTCTCTCTCTCTCTCTCTCTTTCTCCCTCTTTCTGTCTCTTTCTCTCTTGCTCTTTCTCTCTCTCCAGATGTGCTGTGGACCGGTGGTTTCATGCCATCCTTCCCATCCTCCCTCTCTCCCAAGGTGGCTGTTAGTGACCTTTGTATCTCAGCTTGACTGTCCTGGCCTCGCACTTCTCACCCAGACTGCCCTGGTGCTCCATTAGAACACGGCCAAACACGATCCCTCTCTGCTGCTTTCCTTACCCTCTTTGGCTGTCTCTCTCCATGGCTAGTCTAATTGGCTCTGTATTCCTCCTGGTGCTACAGACTTATGCTGCCCCTCCAGAGTTCATCCAGGTAGGAACTGGGACCACGTCTGGTCCGGGGATGCCAGGTAATGACACGGTTGGTCCATCGTTGGTGCCACCCCCTGGCACTAGCAAACGCACCCCTCAGAGCATCATCATTGGTGTCAGAAAAGGGGGTACCCGTGCCCTGCTGGAGATGCTGGACATCCATCCCGAGGTGGCAGCGGCAGCCACAGAGGTTCACTTCTTCGACTGGGACGAGAACTATGCCAAGGGCTTTGACTGGTACCGCAACCTGATGCCCTATTCGTACCCTCACCAGATCACGGTGGAGAAGACTCCAGGTTACTTTACCTCAGCGCTGGCTCCAGAACGTATCCACGCTATGAACTCCTCCATCAAGCTCCTGCTGATTCTAAGGGATCCAGCTGAAAGGGTCATATCTGACTACACACAGGTTTACTTCAATCGGTTAGAAAACCACAAACCTGTCCAGGCCATCGAGAACATGCTGGTGAGGAACGGAGCTCTCAACACTCGATACAAAGCGATCCAGAGGAGCCTGTATGATGTTCACATGAGCAACTGGCTCCAACATTTTCCACTGGAGCAGATCCACATCGTCGATGGGGATACACTCATACGAAACCCACTCCCAGAGCTACAGAAGGTGGAGCGGTTTCTCAATCTGCCCCCTAGGATAGTCTCATCCAACTTCTATTTCAACCAAACCAAGGGCTTCTACTGTATCCGCAGCGATGGACGAGAACGCTGCCTCCACGAGTCGAAAGGTCGTCCGCATCCGGTCGTTAATGGCACGGTGTTGAGACAGCTGAGGTCCTACCTCCGAGAGCACAACCACAACTTCTACCGGATGGTCAAACGTTCATTTAACTGGCTTTAGTGTGGTCAGTCAGGGGTGACTGGCCTCTGCATCGAACCACAATGTGGTTGGAATGATGACTGACAGTGATAATGGCTGAAGGGGGCGGGAGCATTTGCCTTTCCCCCAATGACAATGAAATTAAACTAGTAACTGACACGGTTAATGGGTGTGTGGGCACAATCACTCTTCCTGCTTCCAGTCATGATTGAGCTAAAGTGTTGATTTACAGTGATCGTGACCACAGGAAGCAGGAGTTCTGGCCTCATATCCAATCACAACCGGTTTAGGGTGATAATTGACAGTGAAAATTAGTTCAAGGTGCAGGAGCACTTTACATGCCCAAACCCTCTGACATTTCTCCTGAATGCCTTTGAACTGCACCTGGGTCCACAGACCAACTTTACCGTCAGACAATGATTTCAACAAAAAAAAAAAAAAAGAGAGAAAATAAAAGGGAAAAACACTTTAGCTTGACTATTGATCCTCTGTGCAGGAAGTAAAGTGATGCAAGGCTGCAGCAAAGAACTTTGTGAACTCTTAAATTTCTTTTCTTTTTTTTTTGTCTGTTTGATATCCTTGTACTTGATAATAAATGGTTCTGCTTTAAAACGGAACTCCCCATATTCCTCTCTCTCTTTTTTACGTTCAATGGTCTCAATCTGTCACCCTTCACAATTTAGCATTAGCGCTGTCGCTATGAGTCGGGGAGTCCTACCGAATGAGCGGTAGAGACTTTTGAAACACAGCAGTAATAGTAGATGGAAATTATGCAGTGAAATGGTTCCCCTAGAGCACTGCTTTAGTGTAGTACAGATCACTAATGGTTCCGGACGTGAAAGTCAGTGCCCGAAGCTATAGAAGAGCAATCATAGGAGTCAGCAAGCTAATTCTCTTCTGGCTGTGTTCCTTCTCTCTGCTACATCTGCTTGGTTTGATCTGCTTTTCCTTCCGACGGTCAGTCCTCACAGATGAACCGTTTTTGCAACTGTCATGAGTATTTTTGATACAAATCTGTTGTCCATACCGGTCCTTTGTTCGTCAGGTACATTCAGTTCAACAATCTTTTCTTCATCTCCTCATCTGAAAAACAATGGAAAATAATGACCATATTATTTAGAAACAATTCCTCTGACAGTAATGTACATTAACATTATGACTTTATAATGATTACACTTCATCCTTGTCAATTGTTTTATGAGATGTGCTATTTGGGGCACATTCTTTGTCATCACTTATTGATGTAAATGCTCATTCAATATATCTGAGTGTGCTTATGAGTTTTTTCCATTTAGTTTCATCACAAGCAGCAACTTTTTAAAGTGTAAATTCCCGTCATGCTTTAAAGGTAGGCTTCACTGAGTGTTTATTTTCATTTTATTACTTTCACTTTTTTCTAAAACAAGAAAGTCCAAATGTAATATCAGTTTATGCCCTAACAATGTTTATAAGGTAATGGGAATATATATTTATGACACCCTCTACAGTTGTCACAGGGTTGACATATGACATCGTCTTACTTGAAACCTGGTGTGACTGTGTTTATTTTTTCCTTAGTTGTTTTCATTAGTGATTATTTTATATTCTTAGAGGGTGACAGCCTTTGTATGTAGTCTTAGGACAGGGAACTATTGAGGACAGAAACTATCTGCTGGTTCTTTCCGTCACCCGTACAATACTCGGGGGATCTGTGGTGTGACTGTTTGACCTCTGTTGTGGTTTGTCCTCTCATATGTGTGTCCAAGGAGCACTCACCTGGAAGAGTGCACACACACACACACACACGTACACACACCTCAGTGCCACCAGGGGACTGTCCCTTAGTCATGCACCACTCTCTCTTTGAATGCCTGTGCTTTGAAAACAGTGCTGCATCGCATGCAGGCACAGACACAGTTGCACATGTCGGTTTCACAAGGTGTTGGATTCACAGTTTGGGAATGTGTTCTCATGCTCTGTGCAACATGTTTCTAGTTTCTTATAAACAAAACCAAATTTTGACATTTGGAGATCAAATAACATCAATTCGTTTTGGTACTGACAATGATTAACTTTAAACAGGGAAACCTGAAAATGAAAAAAAAAAAGAAAAGATGAACAGCAAATCTGTCCTCACAATCCAACTCATCTCTACCACACCATGACGAGATTGTGTGTACTGATACCAAAAATAAGGCTCTCTCTTGAATTGTAACAGTGTGACATTGTGAGACCTGTTTGGAAGATAAAAACTAAAATTAAATCTCATAATCCTTAAGGCATTATCCTACATGTCAAGGAGATTTCATAAGTTTTAGATTAATTATCCATGTGTTCGCTGATGAATTTTTCATGGTTTCCAGACTGGAGGCCCTGGCTTTGATGTGAGCTCTGCCTTTATGAGAGGTTCCAAGGCCACTGCTCTCAGGTCAGAAATAGGAGCAAAGGCCTTGTCTTCTCTCTGCTCTTTGGCGCCCCGAATTAAAATCATCTCCTGATTAATTTATTTAGGAGATAAAAGTGAGGGAGGTGAGGGAGAGGAGAAAAGCCCCTCAGGCCGGTGGTAGAGTCCTACTCACTGAACAATATACAGAGCTTAACCCTGAGATAACACACACACATACACACACACACGCGGGCAGAAGCAAGGCACAAGACACTGTGGAGGTTCAAGGCTGTTCCTCATCACTCCTTACTTTACGATTAATTCTTATCAAGAAAAGAAAAGAAAAAAAAAAGAAGAAGTTTTAGCAAAATAAGGTTTTTTTTTGAGTGTTGGTATTGTATTTATGGAAAAAGCTAATTTTCTCAAAACCTCAACTGTGCTGCACACTCGTCTGGTCAGAAGCTATTGCCAGACAGGAAAATAAGATTTAATTGAAAATGAAGTTTACCGTTCTTGTGTTGAGCACTGCCGGCCTGTGTTAAGGGAAAGTACTGGAAAGAGGCCATTCTTACCGCGCCATGCTGTCTGCCTCTACCCACTAAATGATGGATAGGATCTCATCTTCCTCCCAGGA
>NC_044498.1:36078535-36098535 GCF_902362185.1 Chanos chanos | reverse complement strand
TGCTGGATATCTTAAGTACTTCTGAGTGTATTTTCATCCATCATTCTGCCTGCGTGGAAGCTGACGGTAAAGTGGAGAAACAAAAATGTTACGCGCACTGTCAGCCTCTCGTGCTCGTGTATGTGTGTGTGTGTGTGTGTGTGTGTGAGATATGAGGAAAGGTGTATTCGTGTGCTAAGTAAACACCAGTGTTTCTCTGCCCAGACACTTAGCTTGAGAGAGCCAAAGAAGCGACAGAATAAAAACGGGAAGGTGGGTGCTGTTCTTTGGAAGCACACAGGCTTGTTCTGACTGGTGGCAAGTTTTCAGAAGCATCTCAATACAATGCTGCCTAATCCAGCAACCGCTGAAAATTTCCGCTGTTCACTTCAAAAGATGATAGAAAAATGATTCTCTCCAACTTTTTTATTGTATTGAAAAGAAAAAAATGGTGTCATTCTTTGTTTTGCAGTCCTTATGGAGCAATTTATAATTTTATTATTGCTCCATTATTTATTACTTATTGTAATAATTATTTCCATATTATTTTTTTTTTGGTGTTGTTACTTGTTTGGATACTGAAATTCCAGTGTCACCTACAATCTTGTGTCCTACTTCTGTGTATGAGTGTCTGTGTGTGTGTTTGCGTGTGTGTGTGTATGTGTGTGTGTGTGTTTGCTTGCATGCCTGTTAATGTGTGTGTGAAAGAAAATGAGTGCGTGCACATGTGCGTCTACGTGTGTGTGTGTGCAGCCACTTTCTATGCATACACACGCACACGCACACACACACACACACACACACACACACACACACACACACACACACACACTGCCCACCTCTTTGGCCCCATTCTGTCAGCCCCCCTGTATGTGATGCAGATTGGTTTTTATGAGTGGAGTCCTGGGACCGCCCATCACCAGCTGTATGACTGTGCCACAGTGACAGAGGGACGGAAATTGAGGGAGGGGAACTTTAAAACACACCACCCAGCAGAGCAGGCATCAGGGGGGAATGAAAATACTGCAACACAATCACACACATGCTGAGGCAACACATGTGTAATTGACAATGGTTCATTACTGTGACGACGTAGCTTATATAAAACACATTCAGACTGACACATGGTGTATAAAGTTATCCTCACATGTTGTAAGCATTAGTAACATTGTTGTAATGTTTTATTACAGGGAGATTATAACCATATTTGGACCATAGCAGCATTTCAGCACATAACTTTGGACAATAATGTAAGTCAGTCACCAATGGTGGGCAGTAAGAGTGACAGGGAAGCACATGTTCATCCTGGCCCATTTATGGCCCCATTAGAAACACAGGATTAATATAAACTGGCATTGGACGCACACGCAGTGGACAAGCAATCCATTTTTCTATACTATTTCTTTAACGGGAGCCCACATGTTTTTTCATGATTTTTACTGATTTTAACTTCAGCTTCAAAACAACTGAGTTGTACTGGATACTGCTAGTATTTATACCTGTTGCACCCATTTCCCTGAAATGTGTTTCTGTACAAATATATAACCCTTAATAGTTATACAGACCTGAAAAAAGTTGAAATGATTTGTCAGTGACAGGTATGCACCATTATACATGTCTTAATACAAAACACAGCCTCAAATGCTTAAAGAGCCTACACTTGAGATCTTCAGGGCTTGGCTTTCACCTCAGTATGTGAATGAAGATAAACAGACTGAGGCTGTATGGATAATGTATTCTTTTTTTGGTTATTAATAGGTATTTTAAACATTGATGGAGCTAAAATGTGAATGTGGAACAGCACTTTCCGATGAATCATTTATAAATTAGCTTTTCTTTTTTCTTTTTTTTTTTTTTTTTTGCCAAGGGCAGCTTTTAATTGAATCATGCGGTCAATTTTCTACCACTGAATGAGAATTCAGTATGTAAGTTGGCCTCATACTTAGATTATAAATAAATAAATAAATCAAAAAATGCGCACATACATAACGTAAACGTATACATAAAAAATTCTTCCTATTGTTCCTGAATCTAACGACCTCGTCTCCTCCCTCGCCGACTGCAAACATTCAGCGGTCGGCTTACTAATTACCAGTCTGTTCACTCTTCATCTCCCACTCCTGTTTTCACTCTCTCTTATTTACCCCCCCCCCCCCCACCCCCCCACACCCCATATATTCACCTCTGTTTCACTCACTGTGTGCGAAGTCTACACTTGCCACAGTTTTGTTGAAAATGCTTCTGCTTGAACCTGTTTGCTTTCTGACAATCCCAACGTTACTTGTAGCGAGATGTTACTCCTTCATATATGCAACACAACATCCACTCTGTCACACAGGCACACATGCACACACAAGCACACGCACACACAAACACACACACACACACACATGCACACTACTCACATGCGCGCACACACACACACACACACACACACACACACATACTTCTGCTATAAGTGTGAATGTAAGTGTGTGTCTGCACGCATAAAACAGCAGACACATGCATCAGTTACTTATCTTCCACTGTTCCCCATTCTCCTGACATTGCAGACAAAAGACTACACAATCTAAACAACATAAAGTGATCACTGACAACACAGCAAATACAGTAGCTGAAATGATAGAATGTAAAAAAAAAAAAAAAGACGCAAATAGGACAGAAGTGTCACACATGTACGCCTATGTCTGTGAGTCTAACTGTCTCTTTATGCTCCCATGGCTTTGCAACCAAAATAGAAAAGCACAAACTACTGCTTGTCAGCAGTGACTAATGTTCTTCAACTATGAATAATGCTTTTGGGAAAGAAATGCCACATATTCGACTACTGTCGAAAAAAAAAAAAAAAAAAAAGTAAGACAGACGCATTTTAGAAAATACATATTTTATGTGATTTACCGCTGGGCCACGATTGTTAGAGGTTTGGTTATTTAAATATTTCTTTTGCCAGCATTAATATGATTTGACACTCATCAGAGTTAATTAATCACAGAGGCATTCGGCATAGTCGATGATAATGAATTTGAAATAAATATATAAAATGGCCTTTATAAAAAAAAATAAAGTAGGAAGTTGAAAAGAGTTGATGTTGAATAACAAATATGGGCAAACAAGGATCTGCAGCAACTTCTGCAATGTCAAACTAAAGTGTTTCTTTTCTTACCATGTAACAGTGGTGATTTTGCTGTGTACAAGTGGCTCTTTAGCACATGTCTTTAGTACAAGCCCTGCTCTTTCTGCTGTTCTCTGCATATTTCTGCCCTGTAGTGAAACCCTGCAAAACACTGTTATATATATATTAAAAAAAACCTACAGAATGTTAAAAACAGACCTAATTAAAGAGAGCCTCCCTGAACTCCCCGACCTAAAATGAGTCTCGGAACACCATTACACTGTAATAACCCAGGCATGAGAGAGAGAGAGTGAGTGAGAGAGAGAAGAGAGAGACAAAGCACTACTATTTTCCCCAATGGTGTGTTACACAATAAAATTGCACATATAATTTTAACCTTTGTTCCTCTGTAATAGGCACCGAGTCATAATTGGGTGATTGAAAAGTAGTCAGTGTCTGTAGACTGTCAGAGCAAATAGTTCTCTTCCTTTTCACAGGAAATTGAATTAAACGATACCTCATGACTGAACCAATTACACAGTGCTGCCACCTACTGATGATGGCATCATGTATTTAACTGAACTCTTCAGGTTCTCAGTAATGCGTTTATAAGGCCCCAGTTTATTGAAGGCAAAAACTGCCTGCAAGGAAAATGTCCACACAACTAAAACCACCAGATCAGTTTACTAGCTGCTCCAAGGTCAACAATTATGTCTATAAAAGGTTATGCCAAAGAAAATATGTGATAAAAAAAAAATTATATCTTTTTACCATTACCTCCATTACTAAAACAAACACGACTACATACACAGGCATGCATAAATAAGAACTGAGCTTAAGTCTTATTTTCTTGTGGTCTATTGAATTTTTCGATAGCTTTGATTAGCAAACAGAAAGACACCCAATTGAAGTCGACTGTGGATTCACACCAACCTCCATTCTGTCCTCTCTCCTTGATTCTTATGAGAGAAAGCTCTCTGTAGTGGTAATCAATTTTCATTATTGAGAATGTTTTACCGAAGTCTTTATTTCTGAACTATTGCAAAAATGCCACATGAATGACTTTTCTGTACCTGACCTCTAGCACCTACAGCACTGAATCAAAACTGATCTGAGCAGAAGGAAATAGCTCAAACAAGTTATTTCAGTTTTTTCAGTTTCTCTGTTCTGGGTGTAGATGCGTGCTAACCTTGACATTCCAGGACACTGTGTGTGTGTCTCTCTCTGTGTGTGTGTGTGTGTGTGTGTGCCTTTCTCTCTCTCTTCCTCTCTGTGTGTGTGTGTGTGTGTCTTCATTTGACTATGAGAGGCCTTGCCTGAGACCTTGAGCTCTGAAGCATGGGTCTTTTTCCCGCCAGGGAGTGAGAGAGAGAGACCCTGAGAGATAAGAGACATTTCAGCTAACGGGAACAGGGCGTCCTGATCCTACCTCCCTCCTACCACACTGGGGCCACAGCACTGATGTCCAAAGCCCTGATAGCAGATCATACGCCTCTGTGTTAAAGTCACTGTGGACTGCAACACAATCTCATGCTAACCAATCACCAGCTTTGGCTGTGGCACCAGCATGCTGGGTACAGCACAGACTGTTTACCAAGAGATGGTTTTGAGAAAAGCTCTGTTAATAGTTTGATCTCCGCAGGTGCCAGTTATGGCTCCAACCCAAGGAGGTGGGATATGAACTGAATGAGGAGAGAAAACGGCTACTGTGTCTTCCTCAAACATCTTCAAGGTCTTTGCAGAGGAATAAAAATCCCATGAGAAAGAAATTGCAGTAAGAAGACAGCCCTGGAGCCAGACTGGGTAAGTATGACTGAATCATTACCTATGATTGTCATCTGCTTTTGCTCCTGTATATTACTGCATCGCTCTGAAATGATGTGTACTTTTTTTTTAATGAAAAGGGAAAGTATGGTTGAGGTTGTGTCGTCGAGGTAATTGTATCTGTTGGTTTTGCTTCTCAATTTTGTTAAAAAAAAAAAAACGAAAAGAAAAACTCATCTCTCCATAACCAAAAAGAGGGGTAAAGTTATAATATTCTTACTAGGACAAATATTCCAAAACTCACTTCATGGATTCAAATGAGTTGTTATATGCAATGCTCTGTTGATTAGGTTATCCGTACATTTATGAAATTCCATACAATTTTTACGTTTCTACGTTTCATGTGCAATTATGACTCTCTCTCTCTCTCTCTCTCTCTCTCTCTCTCTCTCTTTGTTTTTCCAGCAGATCTCCCAAACCAAAAGACCGTGTCCAACTTCATACTCGCTGTTCCTTTTTCCTATGCAGATACCTCTTTGAGATGTAGCTTTAAAGAGGCATGGGGCATGGGAAAATGGGGCTTCAGAGGTGTTCCACCAGGACCTTCTCTCAAGAACCAACACACTGTCTTCTAACTGAGCCTTTTCGTCAATGATTTCTCAATCCTTTTACTTTTCTCAACCAGTGATTTCTGCATTACCAGGATATTCCATCATGATCTGTCTATGTTTTGCCTCTCCTCATTAACTTTCATCATTTTACTGTTTTTACCCATAATTTATGTATTATGAACACAATATGAGGAACTATATGCATCATTAAACACTTACAATATGTTTGATATACTGCTTTCATATTAAGTTTTAAATAGGTGACTTCTACTTTACACTTGTATATATAGTATCCTGACATTTTGTAAATGTACTAGTATAATATGACATTTTTATGACATGTTTTTTTTTTACTACAAAATATTTGCAATATGTTATTTGAACACAGCTGAAATGAGCATGTAGAATAAAGGGAGGCACTTCATTGCCCTCTGTCTATTGATCTTCTGTAGTAGCTGACACATATATTTTTTTTGTTGGTAGTAAATGCTTGATCTTCAGCAGGGTTTGTTTTAAAATATGCAGAGAAGGAAAAAAGAGAAATTTATGCTCAACTGACTGTTTTAATTTAATAAAACAAGTGAGGCAAAAGAATTCTCAAATGCATTGAGCTTTTTTTCCCCCTCTTTTCCAGTGCCGCATTTAATTAGCAAACAAATCAAATCTCCTTGGAGTAAAATAACGATGAATAAAATAAACGTTTGATTGTGTTGCATTAATCTTGATCTCTGCATAACTGTGCTGGTTACAACAATTCAGGGTCTACACTGGGGAGCTTGAATAGATGGTGCAAAAGTAAAATGAGGTAAACAAACAAAAGGGTGAAATTTACACTTATATCAAATCTTGGCTATTTCCGGTGAAAATTAAAAAAAAAATGCATTTTGACCAATTTGACCACAGTAAGTAGTTAGAAATTCTTATTTTAAAGCCACTTCATTACAAACTGCCCAGCACTACACTTGAATTACAAGGTACATGGAAAGCACTCTCTCTGATTTCAGCATACAGAACTTTTGAAAATGGAATCTTGTTTCTAGTGATGGAAGATTTTGCTTTGCGGGCCAGTGAAACAATTTTAAACGCTTTAAACAGACAACCCACAAAGCACAAATACACATATCCCAAAAGTACCAGAGGAGCAGCGCAGAGAGAATCACTATATCACATCAAATAAAATGACTGCCCACTCACTGTTACACACTCCCTGAAGTGCTCATTATTTTAGTGGTAAAACATAAAAAAGACCATGCTTAGATCACTGTGGTCTTCGTTAACTCTTGTGTACAACAGTCAATACTTTTTTTTTTTTTTATAGTAGACACTGCACACTGCAGGGAACATTTAATAGCAAACTCTTCATGAACATTTTGAAAGATTAAAAAAACCACCATGCCATTCAAAAATACTGCAGTAAAACTCGGCAAGTTTTAATTCACAAGCTCCATCTTCATCACTGAGACATTTTTCTTTTGTGACAAGTGACTAAAAAAAAAACAGGGGAGAAAGACAGATGGGTTTTCAAATTGACTGTTAGTCATGCAAATGGACATGTCAGGTCCATTCACAACTCTGCTTGTCTGAGGGCATCTCATCGGCTCCACTGCGACTGGATCAAATCGGCTTAGGAACTAAAGTGGTTCGTAGGATATTAACACTTTCTTCAAATCAGCTGAATAACCAAGTTTAAATCATCTGTGTTCCTGTTCTTTATACACAGTGGCATACAATGCATCTATACAAGCAGCTCCACACATGTTGTTATGTCTTCCTTTGACCATTTACTCCAGAGCCTACCTACACAGATGTAGTGAAGGCTGGCACTGCCTCCCAGTGGCTGGCATATTCTTGGCCTGTTCAATGACAGGTGGGTTTATCAGAGCACTGGAGTAGCAGTGCATGATCCTATCTGAGTGGGTGACTGGGTGAATTTTGTGCCTGTAACACAGCAAATGGATGGTTATAGGTCATGGAATCAGCCTTTGCTAAAGTGTACAATTGACAAAAGTATTGCATTTTCCAGCAATATTCTATCAATGCATTCCAACAAACAAAGTCTCTAATCACATTAACTGGGTGTTTATCACAATCAGTAACAAGCCTTTTTGATGTTTCTTTAATGTATATACTGGAATATCAGACTCTGCAACACCAGTGTTCTCAAATATGTAAGATAAATTTGTCAGTGAGAAGTCTCCAGATGATGAGAGGTGTGCACCAAGCTCATGAAAATTGGCCTGAGTCCCTCCAAATGTCAGAAAAATGGAGATGGATTGGGCACAAGCTAAGAAAAGACAAAACAAACAACAATGCTACAATCCACGAGGGAAACAGGGCAGGAGAGACAAAACAACTTGAAGCACTCCATTCTACAATAACTCATCAAATGGTTACCCGATGGCAGGAGACAAGGACAACTGCAGCTCCAAAATGCATCTTGGGGAGACAAAACAAATCCTCAGGTTAAGCAAGGTATTCATTACGGCCATAAGTAGCCCATAAAAAGACAAAAAAGGGCAATTTGAATATTTACTTCGACATGGGTTTGGTAGTGTGCGTGCAAGCATCCTTATACGTATTGGAACTGATTAGCATAGACTGAAAAACTTTGAAAAGTGTTCACTATGTCTCTGGTTGCGTCCCCTTTACTATTTTCCAGAAATGCGTGTTCTGTGATGAGGAAAAATGCAATGACCATTGCGGTAAACTGTATGTAGCTGAAACAAATGGTAGACGTGTGAACAGGAACTAACAGATGTTAAAAAACAGCAGTGCGGTTTCCGACAACAAGGCGATCACTTTCTGGATTTACTTGCCAAAGAGACAGCAACAACAGCACCACCAACAACAAAAATGGAATGAATACATTTATTGGGGGTATACTGAATTATAGCGAAAATAGCTTTTGTAATCAGTCGACAAATCACAATCCTGCAAAAAATAAGTCACAAAGAGTCGCAGGAGTGGTAAACAGGGACGCCACAAATAATGATCAAATGTAGAATAATGGTCATCAATAGACTGTTTATCAAGACGTGTCAGCAAACTACATTAAAATAAAGCAGATGATTAAATTTTCACTCGCTCCGCGAGGTGTGATTAAGTATCATACCACGAACTAGCACATTTATCAGTTTTGTATTTGAGGTTATTGTCAACGCGACAATGGTGAAAGTGCATTAGAACAAAACTACTATAGCCAATCTACTCTCTTGGCGATGAGGTAAAGAAGTGCCTTATCTTTCCTGTTAGAGCCTATCATTTTTTATCCATTGGTCTTTGGTTAAACACAACGATAAGTATCTTCACCATCGAGTGTAACTAGAAGAATCCGTGATGAAGGGTTTTGATAATATCAGTGGCTCATTTAGTAGGTATCAGATAATGACTTCAACGTGAGGCGATACGTAGTTCACCTAGACAGACTTGGAGGCGCCAAGTCTTTGCGCCTTTCTAGTGGGTGCGAATTCTTCGATTGAAACACAATTGGGCTCAATGTATTTCGATAATCCAGTAGTTACTCTCGCTTTGATGTCCCTTTGAAGATGCAAACAGCCCAGAAGCGCTCCGTCATCTAAGTATCAGTATCGCTCTGCTGGAGACTTTCTGCCAGTGTTTGTCAACAGGAGCAGGGTAACGGTTGTCTCTTGACGCAAGAAAAACTGTCTCAGACCAAAGCTACGTCTCAGACTGTCTCAAGTCATACGCACATAGTGCTTGACGCGTCACTCTTAATTTATGGTGTTCACATCAAAGAGAGGAGTAAGGGGGTCAACCCAATTTCAGGGCAAAGATTTTTTTATTTTTCTTTTGATGTTGGGATTTTCATTGTGGACGACAAAATTAAATAAAATAAAATAAAATAAAATAAATAAATAAACAAATACACCACCACTACAACAACAATAAAGCTGATAAATTAATCAGCAGCTACCCCGTTGCACGCTGGATAAATACCCCCGTTGCACGCTGGATAAATAGCATGTTTTTTCTTCACTAACAACATAGTTTTGTAAAGTTTGCGAAGTTTAAGAGCATTATGATATGCAACAATTATGGTCAACATTATGTCACTTTGTCATTATGTCACGTTGTCTTAGTCATTCTCAGGGCTAAACGAGTTAAAGCTATTCTCGGAAAACCAATTATCAATGAGATAGAATTGACTTGACATATTTGGCAAGCCAGTTATCTACTGGGCGCATTTATTTATTGTTTCATGGTCACATTAAATATGGTACAATGTCAATTTGCACTACCCTAAAAAGTAGAGCAATCCTCGATGGGGGAATTATTCAAGTGATTTGTTTCAGTAGAATCTGAGGCACAGATAATAGACTAGGGCCTACTCATAATGCTTGGCCAATTTACACTTTAAGATGACACCGACAACAAAATAGAGCAAACTGTTTTATTTAGTTCATGAAAATATTCATCTTAGATCTTCAATTATATACATTTTATTTATATACAAATATTTACATCTTCTAAATCTACACAGGTAGTGCTTAACATTGCGCAATGCTGTCATGCAGTTTCAATTGTAGTGTCGCTAGCAGTGTGGAAAGTAAATAACTGGATTCTATATGACACTGTGTTGCGTTTGCAAGTAAAACATAATGCTCAGAGATAGTATCCTCAGTAGTAAGACGAGGTGAACATCATCGGGTGCACTTGTCGTTGTTGATGTATATGTTGTATGGGAACTGCTTCGAATTGATGAGAATACAACAAGTGAGGGCCTGAAGAATGGGGAGGGAGCTGTCCAGGGACCCTGTGGTTCTGAAATGAAGCCGCGGGTGGGAACATCATTGGTGACAATATCGCTGGGGCAAAATATTCTGCACGAATATCCTGAACTTCTCGCTTCAGCTTCATCCTTCTATTCTGAAACCAGGTTTTCACCTTAACGCAAAACAAAACAACCCAACGTTAACAAATGTCAATTTAAAGCCAAAACATATTTTTTCACTCTTGTTATCTCTAAATGGTCACTTACGAAAAAGGAAATCGTTTTCTAATGAACTCTGTCCATACCTGCGTTTCAGAGAGATGCAGTTTCTCAGCAGTTTTCCTCCTTTGGGTGGCACCGAGGTACTTGTGTTTGTTGAACAACTTCTCTAGTCGAACGATCTGATCAGAAGTAAATTTCGTTCGAGCTCTACGATGAGGACCAGACTCTACCTCACTGTCTTCCCCAACCTCGCTCTCGGAATCCGATGTGTCACCACAGCTATCTGTAATAATTAAAGTAATAATTAGTATAATTTTAATACAGAATACAGGAGTTAAAACACAGGTATTGTCAGTGACACAACAGACGCGTTTGCACTGATACTCACTCATTGGAGAGGACGGGGTCTTAGTTGATTCTTTGTTATCTTTATCCACTTTTGCATGAAGCAGGTCAACCGTTTTTGGTGATGCTTTGGGCTCCACTAAAATATCTGTGTATGAGGCTGATGGTCGTGGAAGAACTGCACAAGAATTAGGTGTTTTCATATCATCAAAGTCGTTGTCATTGGAGACAACTTCCTGACCCTGCTGAACATAAGCAGAATAAAAACTTTGCGAAAGCCACTCTACAGAAAAGTTCTTTGCCATGATGGTTCTCACTGCTAGTTTGTCAAATAATTGGAGTCTCGTGGGTTAAATCCCGCACTATATGTAGGAGGGGTCCCAACTGCATTTGCATAAGCAAAGAGATCTCGACGGAACGATAAGTATTTGATGGGCGTTGTAATTGAAGTTAATAAATGTCGCAATCCTGGTTTTTCACACATTCTGTGCACTTGTCATATCCAGGCGCCACGAAGTCTGAGTATCGAGCTATGTGTCGACAGCTGTGTCGCCTTATCCCCTTTCCCGATAAATTATTTCGGCAAACAATCAACAAAGTTACAGGCAATCTAATAAAATCACCATTGTGTGGAAAAAGGTAGCAGTAGCCTACCCGTGTAAGAGAAAAGGCTTCCCTCGGATCACCTCAAGATTAAACCCTTATATTGTTTTTGTTGAAACAGTGCCTTTACTGGGGAATTATTTAGAAATGTTTCACAGCTTCTTCATACACAAATCAAATGTGTATCTCAACAATCAATTATAGGAGAGTATCTTACTGAGGCAAGTCGCATTCTGACAGAATAGCGTTGTTCTTGATACAAAGGGAAAATATCGTGATGCGGCCAACATTGTTATCAAGTTAAGGACAAGCGCCCTGTTGTCTGCCCATCTAACAGGCCCTGCATTCGGACTCCTGCCAAAGTCGTTTTCGCCTTATTGTCTACCATTAAACAGTTCACGGAGGTGGGTAAACGCACACTGACGCGAAAGTAAAGTAAAGCCGTTTGATCTCCAGTGAATAACAGATATTTGAATTGGTGCTCCCATTGGCGCCTCACGAGCCCGAAGACATGACGTAAACATTTGCAGAGGACCTTTATTTATTCACACGGATATGCAACCGTTTCACTTTATACTAATGATTCCTCTAGTGTAGCGTGACGGCGTTCTTTAGCCTACGAAGAAGATACCTCACCTCTTCGGATAATGTGATCATACGACGGTCTCCCTGTACTTAATAGGTTGCACTGACTGCTTACCTGCATCTGTTTCAAAATCACTACTGGTCACTATTTTACTTGTATCTGATAGCTACTGAAGATGAAGTCCCTTAACACAATCTCGCCACTGCTGTGCTTCAGTCTCCCCAATAGACACACAAACTCCAGACATCGTGGAGCCAGTCTCTTTGTCCTATGTGGCGAGTGTAAACTCATCAATGAGCGGCTTAATTAGTACTAATTGTTGGCCCTGATCTCCTCGTTAGCTTGCCTTTGAAGTGCAGCTTCAGAGACAAACAGTATTAGTTGACGCGCATATGAAAGCCCAGTGTGGGAGCTGCCGACAGCTTTGATTGCTCTACTGACACGCTGACATCTAAGCGTCTTTGACAGGTATCAGACATCTTTGGTGTATGCACTATACAAAATTTAATAAGCAAAAGGTTTAAAGGATGTTTCTGTAATCTTTTGAATTTTTGAATTATGTAAAGTATTTACTTAATCTTTGTCTTCTATCGGTACGAAAGCTGGCAAATTCCCAGAACTAAACTAAAATAAAACGATCCATGACCTTCATCCTCATTTGTTGTATATGACGATGCTAGGATTATAAATAGCAAAGGTATCAAAAGTAGGATCTCTTGCATCTCCCTTGCAACTCCAGAAATGTTATTTCCTCCTAAACTGGGCCTGACAAACAACATTAGACACCAAGATACGGACTGTACTCGCGCAGCCGAATGAGGTAAAATATGAAGCTATAAATATAGGCCATACATATGTTCGCTTTGAAACACCCCCTTCGACAATGCCACTAATAAAATGATCCCTTAAACTCTTGCACAGAACATGCTATGGTTTCTTCAATCCCCATCTGAATCAGACAAGTCAGAGAAGTCATGTTACTACCAGAACAGTTTGACATTGACCAATGGTTAATCCCTTTCAGACCACAACCATAAGCTCGAACCCGAATATATTATTATTAACCCAATCACAGTTATTTCTGGCCGGACGTCTGGCTTACGTCTGAACAAGACAAAAGACTTAAGAGGTCTTTTTTTCAAACGTATTTATTCATGACGATAAATAAACTTTTTTCTGTATTGCACAATAACATTATAGACTCTGCTTTTTATAAAACATACTTGTACAAAATCATATGTACATTTATTGCACACTAACGCGTGAATTAAGTAGCTTAATTGGGAAAGTCCTCTTTGATGTATTTTCTCAAAAGTAGTGTGGCGTCGACAGGGCTGGATGACTGGGCGGGTGAGAGATCATTTGTTGGACCGGGATCTGGGGCATCATATGCGGGTAGGGCATGTGTGGAGCCGGTCCGAAAGTCAGTCCCTGTCCATTGATACAATGGTACTGAACTGACGGGATAGGCGGGAAGATCATGGGGGAAAAGGTAGGCGCGAAGTACTCTGTACGCAGATCCTGGACCTCACGTTTAAGCTTCATCCTTCTGTTCTGGA
Source organism: Chanos chanos (assembly GCF_902362185.1). Classification (NCBI taxonomy): domain Eukaryota; kingdom Metazoa; phylum Chordata; class Actinopteri; order Gonorynchiformes; family Chanidae; genus Chanos; species Chanos chanos. The sequence continues at coordinate 36,085,022 of NC_044498.1, read as the reverse complement.
ACCAAGTTCTAACCTGAAATAGATATAAAAACAAATGGTTATGATATGTTGTCATATACGTGAGATGTAAACGTCCTCTGAAATCATGGTTTCTGAAGTGCACTTTGCGTTTTTATCTAACTAACCTGTGTTTCAGAGAGATTCAGTTTCAGTGCTGTTTTCACTCTCTCGCCTGCATCCAGGTACTTATGCTTGCTGAAGATTTTCTCCAGTTTGTTGATCTGATCTGGGGTGAATTTGGTTCGGATTCTGCGGTGAGAGCCTTCACGCTCTCCTTCTGTCCCTTCCTCAATAGAAGGGCATTCGGAAGCAGCTGCCTCGCTTTCGTAACCAGAAGAGTAACCGCTGTTCTCTGAAACTAAACAAATAATATTTTGGTAAATGACAGATGTACTTAAAATAAAATATTAATGTTTATCCAGTCGAGTAAATAATGTCCGAAACCACTTCACGGTACTTACAGCTTGGTGAGGAGCAGGCTCTTGGATGCAGTGGCGGGATAAAGCTGGCTTCTTTATCCTCGATCAGTTCGGTGTCCTTCTGTGCAGTCCTCACAACTTTAGGTTTAGGCTGGAGATAAACTTTGTCATAAGAAGTTGGGGGTCGAGGTTGAACCACGCAGGGAATGTGTGGTCTGTAAGGAGCTGGAGTCGTCCTCTCCATATTTTCTAATTCCTGTTTAGGCGAAGAATCGTGGTAACTCTGGGCTAGCCAGTCCACTGAGAAACTCTTGACCATATCTGCACTCTGTGACCGTCTCTTGATCAATGAAGCGTATCCAAAAGCGCTTGGAGTGTGTTGTGACAAGTCTGGCCTGAGGGCCGGTCAATATATAGGCCGCGGACCATACTCCAGATTAGCATATGCATAGGTGCGTTAACGCCTCATAGATTCTCAATCATTAAGGCTAATGGGTCGTTACTGAAGTCTTTACATATCCTGTGATTGTGTGAAAGCCTGGCGCCACGAAGTCTGTGAGAACCTGCTCATCTGTCTGTGTCTTCCTCAAACAAACCCGTTCCTCAGATGGTGACTTTGATACAACAGCTGGATCTGAAAGCCAGGGATCCACAGGATGACTCTGTTGTAGACATGTGCCAACACTACTGAAAACGTGAGAGCTTCGTCACATTGCAACATTTAGCTGAACTATTGATGGATTTTGATCCCAACCACATAAACTACTGATAAACTCTAGGTTGAATACAATTTATTATTTTCAGGACTACTCCCGATGTTGTTTTACATGACATCGATGCTTTTTTATTTATTTTTAAATTTTGGATGGGATTTATTTTCGCATTAGTTCAAATAATGCCAGGGAGAAAATGCTGATAGTGTAAAAACCGTTTACATCCAGCCGTTCACACCAAAACAATAAAGCAGCAATAACCTATGGTTTGTAGATTACATCGTGTGAGCGCCTCTGGTCTGATAAATACACTGAATTCTAGATACAGGCCTACCTTAAAAAAGTCTAACGATTACATGTCAAGCCAAACTGCCGGGATCATTTTTTCTTTACAATGTATGTAGGTCTATGGTTTTTCAAAGCATGTCTCAATTACTGCGCAAGTGTAGCTGCGATGGGAAAAAAGTCTTGTTTGGACTTTGATAACGTGTTTACTACACTGGGAAATTTGCTTTCTGAACTTTGTCTGGACCCCCGCCACCACACACACACAAACACACACACACACACGCACCACCCCTTACTGTCAAACAATGGCAATACGAATTGTCTTCAAATGGTTTCGTATTAACGCGTCCTTCGTACCCCAGCGAGTACTGGCGCCACTTTCCTCAACGTTTGGCGCAGACCGCTTAGGGCAACTCAGATCAAAGGGATTACAGTAGCAACACAATTAGGTTTGATTGACCAGTAGTTGAGATGCAAATTCACGAGTAAGGAAGCTCTAGGCTTAATACATTCTCGGTATAGCAGAGTATGCGTTAAGAAAGAAGAAAATTGGAAATGATACCCAAAGCAGTCAGAATGTCTGAGATACTGTCATAAAATAGACCAGAATGCAAATAATGCAAAAATAGAAAGTTATGTTGTAATTCATGATGATTTTGTGAATTCAAGTCACAGCGGATATTTAAACATGAGGTTTATTAAATCGTTGATGTAAACAAACGTACATATTTTTGTAAGTGCATTGATATATTGGTTAAATATATCAGAACAGAAAATGAAGTTAAAAAAAACACAGTGGCGCAGTTAATCGTATCTTTATGGCTCTTCACTGTATTCAACTCAGTTAAACTATTTTAATCCCTTCGATTAGTTTGGCTACCACCGGATAACAGACAATGCCAGTAAAGGGATCGTTTAGCTCTGACAATGTTGATAACCGTATGCTGAATGTTTCCTTTATCTATGATCTATAGTTCAGGGGGCTCGAGCTTTTTGCCTTCCAATTACGGCCTTTATCTTGGTCCCTTTGAAGCAGTAGGCCCCTGATCTCATCAGAAAACAATGAAAGGACCTCTCCCTTGCGGGTGGTGGGGCTGAAAGTCGTCTCCAAGGGCGCTTGTTTCCTCACCTGCGTGTGACAATTTTGAAACAAACTGGCGTCTCTCTTCACGCGTCACACAAATGTACGTCGTGACCATTACAGAGTTAACTTCATTTCGTAGTTTTTTTTGTTGTTGTAACAAAAAGTCTGTTATCAACCTGTTTATACAATTACACTGAAAATGTGACTCTGCTGGGTGAAAAAACTGGAACTTTTCATGTGAAATCTGAATCGCCATTATATGTCCAACAGCACACATTTGTACTATTACTAGTACACAACGTCACACATCAAATGATCATTTTGTGCTGATGAACACAAATATTTATATAAGAAATTTTAAAAAAATCAGACCTGTTTTAGCCCCACAAGTGAAATTTCAGAAAGGGGAACTTCTCTCAGAGTCCAAAAACAATGTATTGTTTCCCCTTCATAAAAACAAAGCAGTTGTAAAATTCTCACAATCTTGACAAATGTCTCAGGTTACCAATTTGTATCCAGAGGGGACACCACATAGATAACATGTGCTTCCTTAAATTATAATACCAATATTGATCAACGATCACTCAGTAAAGTATGAGAGAGAGAGAGAGAGAGAGAGAGAGAGAGAGATTAGGAAAGTAAAGAAATACTTTGGTGAAAAGTGAAAATGGATTTCATGCTCTCATCCTTATAAAGTTTTAATGGTATACAATCCCAACAATTTTTACTCCAGAACTTCCAGTTCAGTCCCAAAGAAATCAAAAATAGATCTGAAATCATATTATTCATTTGTTATAAGTGCCACTTCAAAAGAAAAATAATGACATAGGTTTCTACATTAGGAGTAGGATTGCACTGCAGAATTTTCAGTTTATTGCAGGTAAATGATAATGCAGTATTTCCATCTATAACTTTCAAGATTAATTAATCTCCAGAGCATTTGACTTAACAGCTGTAAAGATGTTTAAATGCATTAAAAATCATAGTGCCTATTCAATATCCTCCAACAAGTACACTAAATGTAAGTCCTGCACACAAGGAAAAACAGAGGACAATCTCTCTAGCATCTGTGTGTGAGCTGTCATTATTAAACTGCTGAAATATGGAGTGTGAAAGCAGAGTGTATCTGTTTTTTTGATTCATCACTTCAGTGCATCCACTTGGCCCCACTGATACAGAACTACTTCAACATTAGAAGTGAATGGATAGTTATTCCACTTCCTATCAGTCAAGAGCAAAAGCACACAGAGCGTTCTTCCCTTCTTCTGACTGTCTGTGGCCTTTCTGGACATCTATAAGGACAATAAGATGAAGCAGAGGAGCGTGATGTAATAGAGGAAGCGATGAAACCTTATACAAGAACCAATAGCATGTTCAGCTTCATTGAAATCAGCTGAAGTTTTGTCTCGAAGTGCAGTGGTCTCTCATTAGAGGATCTTTGAATGTTCCAGTCCTTCATATGTTCAGTTCACTGGAAAGTGGCCTTGACTCTACGCAGGGTGTCTTGTATCCTGCGGGTATGCCGATCAGCAGGGAGCTGGTGGAAGTTGGCATCATTGTCAGCGGCAAGAAGGGTCACGTCACAGGTTCCCAGGCGGCCAATTCGCCCGCGCAGGTATGCCTGTAGCTCCAGATCAGGGGTGTATGGATATACACTTTCCTGAAAAGCATGTACCTGACTCACAACCCTCGCAATGTTCCTGCAGAGTTAAGATAGAGAGAGATAGAATGAGTCAAGGGGGTTGATTAAAAGACACCTAAAAAGAAAGAGTGGAATGGGGAATAAAATTACAGAACAAGTAAAGGGAGTGAGTGAGTGAATGAATGAGAGAGAGAGAGAGAGAGAGAGAGAGAGAGATTTCTAAGGAACAGATAAATGTAACACTAATGAAATTTGAGGTACTTTTCAAGCTGATTAAAACTATGGTAAGGGACAACAACCGTGAAATATTACCCTGTTCCTTGGTCTTACACTAAAATCCCCAAATTTCTCTTTTTTTCACTCTGAGGGAAAAAGCACAAATGACCTAATTTCCAGGGCACTGAAGAAACTCCGTCTCTACAATAACCAGCTGTGTGGTTGTCTCTTGCTATGCCCATCCTGACCCAAACATCTGCCAGTGCCACCCAGTCACTCTCAACACCTGCTGCCAACACTCGTCCCCAAACCACACCATCTCCCACGATGCTCCATCTGGCTCCTCACACACGCCGTTTTCATGAGCGAGCTACGACATGCCTGCTCACCGAATTACCAGCTGCGCCATTGCAATCTTCTCTGAATCTCCCTGACCTCGCTGACCCTGACAGATGTCTGCCTGGCACCAGCAGGGCAAGGACAGGCATGCTAAGTCTAGCAAACAGAGAAGTTTGGATGTAGGTTCACATGCTATAGCATCGGCGTAGTTTTGGTCGAAGTTTTGGGATGAGATGTTGTGTACTGATAAAAAAGAGATAAATAGACATGAATTTAAATGGATTTTTAATGTACCATGATATCCAGAGAGGCAGTGGCTACGCAATCTACGTAAGTAACAAACCTTTGTGATGGGGGTGTAACGGTACACAGAAGTCACGGTTTGGTTCATACCACGGTTTGGACATCATAGTTCGGTACGAGTTCGGTACAACAGGGAAAAAAGCAACAAAAAACCCCAAATGCATAAGGCTAGGTTTCTTTCATTTATTTTGAAGCGTGTAGCCAATTGTAGGCTATTGACAGCCAGCATTGTCATCTATTATTCATTAAGAAATGTGATTTACTTCTTACTACAGTATACTGGTAAACAAGGACATAAGGTCCTTGAAAACTTACGACGTCACATGTTTACTCCACAGTCAGATCCCAAATCTTAGAGAGAAGAGAACAAACCATGAGAGAGTGAAATGAGAGTCTCATGGTTGTGAAATGTGGTTGTGCATTACATTCATCAATCTTCGCACATAGGCTACCGCATATTCTCTCTACAACTGCATGCACCGAACCGTAATGTCTGTGCCATGACGGTTTGGGATGAATACATGTACCGTTACACTCCTACTTTGTGATAAATTACATTCATGAGTGTATTTCAATAACAGGCCTCTGACTGGATTTTAGGTCATTTTGGGAGTGGGAAAACCTGCACATACTGTAATGTAAGCATAATAAGACAGGGTGATCCACATGAACACTTGCTCCATCCAAACTGTGAAGCAATCCAATGTGTATTTCAGGCCGAGCAGAAACGGATGGACCCAACGTGTTTTAGGTCTACACTCAAGCAGGTGTAACTAATGTTTCCGCTGAGAACCAAAGTCACCCGTGAGCCCACATATAGTGTATGCCCCTTTTTGGCTCATATGTATCTTAGAGTAAATGTGCCTCTCTCTTTGTTTGTGTACATATATTTATTTAATGTAGTAAAAAGTCAGAAACATCAGAAATCAATTCTGTTACATATGACCCTTAGGCAATTTCTGAATCCAGTGTTGTTCTTCAACATGTCTGGAAGCACTGATCTAGACCTAATCTGGCATGTTATGGTTGAAACATAACTCTTTAGGATATTTGTTCGTCAGTTCAGTAACACCATGCTGGTCATTAGTCTAGCATTTGAGGTGTCTGACCTCAACTTTGGCCACTTGTAGGTGCCATTGGTCAGTGTGAAAGCTCCTATCTCCAGCTGCTGGACGTGCATGGCCAGAATATGAGCAGAGGGAAGGGTGGGTCGACCTCTTGTCTTCTCTCCCTCCATCAGACACAGGTTATCGCTCTTCAGAAACACCTGGAAATAAGGAAAAGACTCAGGGAAAATATGTATGTCTTTCTCAAACACTGATGATGGAGAATATCGCCATTAAGTGGCTATTATTGAGTCTAGATCTTCCAATGAGAACTGTACTGCTACCACTTCCTAATCTACATTCTGTTATAATGTGATATATTACAGATACTATCTGGTTTTACTGAGGAAAAAAGAAAGTGGTTAAAAAATACAGGC
>NC_044498.1:36028535-36073535 GCF_902362185.1 Chanos chanos | reverse complement strand
CTCTGGTGTACAAAAGTAGCGATAGGTGTAGAGGAACTGCTGAATGTAGCCCTCCAAATGGGCATTTCTGTCAGGGCAAGAGAGGAGACTGTCAATGTGAAATAAACAGCTCCACACTTTCTGCTCAGAAAATGTTTGTCTAAAAAAAGCCATGAGACTAAGAGCTTCTGTCTCTACATGATAGCAATTAACTAAGGTTATTCCTTTGCGATGCAATTAGAGAAACCTTTAGTGTGTATGGAATTATTAACACATCCACAGATGGTACAAAACAAATACCCCAATAAAGCAGTGGTTGTGTTGTTTGTTTGGAATGAGCTAAGTACATGCCGAAGAATTCAGTAGCTATGTCCCACTTATAATATTATTTAGTTCAATTTTCTTCAACTCTCCTCAGATTAGTTCAATTATGAAAAGCAATATCAGCGCACAAGACCGATACAATCCAATTCAGCCCTGTTCACATCGATCCAGTTCATTTCAATTCAGTTTGATTTGATCACAAAACAACTTCAAGATATGAAATTACATTCTATGTTTAAGGCTTATTTTCCTCATCTTAACATTAATCTTAATTTATTTATGAGTCATGCAGTCAGTTATTCCTGATAAACCTAAACATAACTGTGCAGAATCACTATTGAGCATTGGTAATAAAAGCTATGATAACACATTATCCAACGAGTTTCATGACCAGACTCCCACACTACAATTTTAAAGTGAGGGATATTTCACCTGGCATATAGGTATGACATTAAACCAAGGGGAGTTCCTGCCACTAGGGGGCAGCTGCCTTTTCCTCTGCGTTGTTCACAAACCAGACTGAGAGCAGAGGGGTCCTCGCAGGACTGTGTGTCCAGTCCAGGAGAATCAGACAGGGCAAGAGAGGGCAGGGCAGCAGGATCCAGACCCCACTGATCCACTGACAACACCTGCTTCCCCCCAACACATAAATGCACATATACACACACGCACACGTGCACACGCATGCACACACACACACACACACACACGTGCACACACACACACGCACAGAGTGAACAAATAAAAAACATACAGCCGTACCTCATTGTGACATTACTGCCATCTATTATCAGCATTACAGTGTGGGACATTATTACAGCGTATTACAGTGAGAGACACTAACGCAATATTGCAGTTTGTTTGGGTAAAGATTAGTGGACCAACCTGTGAAAACATACCTGATAACAGTCTGAAAGAAAGACTATGAACCTGAAAAAGACTATGGGGCAACTTAATTGAACATCGACCGCAAGATTCTCATGAGATCATCTCATGTTGATGGATGTCTACCTATTTAATCTAGAGCCGCAGGACAAATGCAACTTCAATGAATGATTCAGAAGCAGAAAATCCCACAATCCCACCTGAAACGAAGCCCAGTTTGGAAGTTTATTAAAAAATTTACGATATTCCAGAGAATGGCACGAGTGTCAATTGACTTAGTGAAAATATTTTCGGTTGCATTACTTCACTACTTTTTCATTAATTCTCCTGAGATAATGTAACATTCTGTCGGCCTTCTTTGTGTTTTACATATCGCTGATAAAATATTAAATAATTTTGCGCAACTGGATGCAAAATTAATACATTAAAAGGCCTACACAATCATCCAATATAGGTTCTAGAATGTGCACTACAATCAAGTTCTCAGTGCTTTGACAAGAAGCTATTGTCAAATGAAGCTATTGGCACATGAGCTGAGAATGAAGCCTGTTGGCTAGCTGAGCTGACAAGTGGAAAAAAAACGGAAAGTAAGCGGCTCTAGGAAACAGACATTAATAAATCACATACAGGAGACAGGCAGCAGGTTTTCTAATCCTCTGTGTCAATGCTCTTTGCAGGTGAGATAATCTAGCTCTACAGCAAGGGATCATCTATAATAACATGGTATTATGTAACTTTGCGGTGATTTGCGGTGATCAAAATACAGACTGTGTGACAATCTGATGTGAGCTATGAAATGATGTGATGTTAACAGTCTTTACGAATATTGTTTAAATAATTTTAAGCGTGAATAAACAAATGCAAACAGACCTGAAGATATTTCTTAACCGAGTCTAGAAACTCCACTTTGGATTTCAGCTCTTCAAACTGAAGCTTGAGTTTGGACAGCATCACTTTACCTTCTGAACCTTTATGAAAGACAAACATGTTATTGTCCTGACACAAACCAATTGAAAATTCTCTTATATAATGATTCTGCTTTTTTTCCCTCCAAGAGTTCAATAAGAATTGCAGCACACCCCACACATTCTTTTCTTTTTTTTTTTTACCTTTGTTTTTTCTTTCTTGGTGCAGCAGTCGATGGTAGAAATTTCTGGTCTTCCTCAAATTTCTGGTCTCAATTGTCAGTTGCTGTTGAAGCTCCTACACAGGCCGAATCATCACAAGCATCAGGTATCAATTCCACGCAAACAGAAAGATGGGTCTGTTAATCATATTGTCACCCGTGTACCTATAGTTCTCTAAAGAGGGGAATGAGCGACCACCAAATGAGAACATGGTCTATCCTGGTCAGCTTAGGTATGAACTTTTGGCCATATGATGAGGGTCAGCCAGTGCGTGCCACTTTATTGTAGACCTCTCCACATCTACAGTCATACTGTCAGGCATGACTGGTCTTCCTTCTCTGCCTACTGAAGCCTGAGTAACAGGATACAATACAATACTATACAGTACCTTCTTCTTCAACTCTGACATCACTGTTGATTGATTGCATCAGCAGGAGGGAACTCTCTATTAGAGGTCCAAGGGCAGGGTCAGCCATGTTGTGGCACCCCTGGAGTGAAGTTGGGTTAAACTCCGTATTCAGGGGCACATTAGCAGTGTCATGAAACTTGACCTGGCCACTTAATCTGGACTCTCTGCTATGTTCATTACAGGGAAGGCCACCTGGCCACCAACACTAGTGCACAGTTTGTAGCCACAATTCAATAAGCCAGACTCTGTCTCAAAAGGCTTTTCCCTATGAACCACAAGAGACAAGAATCTAACTGCTTTTTTTAGACAGGCTGTGCGTTCTGTCTGCATGAGAGTGAAGTGCGAGAATAGGACACAGGGAAGTGAAATGCAACCAACTCAATAACCTACTTTATGAAGGAAGCCACAATCACTGTTAACTATTAGGTCACAAAAGTTGTACCAACAGCAGAAAAGCACGTAGCCTATGTGGTCGATGAACAGACAGGCCATGCAAGTTGGCGACATGCTTGAAGGAAACTGTTGAGAACAGAATAACTCTCTTGATCAGCAGAGTCTTGAGGTCTGACTGATCTAACGCCTCAAACGTATGAGGGTGTCCACAATGAGTCCCCAAGGCTCAGAAAACAGAAGATCTCTGACGACAAAGTGCCCCACAAATGCACTTCAGAGAAATCTTGTGACTTCCACATGATACCCAGGGAAGCCACCGTCTGGCCACATGGCATGTAGCAATCACAGATAAAAAAGGTTGATCGTGACCATCATCTAAAAGGTATCACAAAAATCACAAGATCACAGTCAAAGATTTGGAAGTATAAAGTAGATGGCACCCGCACCAACTGAATGGTCTCAAAAACAGCCATTCTCAACCCGTGCCTTGCAACTGTGTCCAGTCAGGTCAGGAGGCCAACATCCTCAATGCCACACTGCTAAAAACACCCCTGAGCCTGGGATAGCTAATATTCTTAGCACAGGACCTTCTAGGGAGAATGGCAAATGGTGATCAATCAATGGTCTGAGGCTAATGCGAAATATCACACAGAGAAGGAGCCAGAACCCACCTTCCAGAAGTGAAATTTTATGTGAAATTTGTTTCCTTTGAACAGCGAATCAGCTTGACTGTACAGGATTTTGTAAGCCCTGTGCTTAGCTGAGAGAGGAAGGCTAATTGGCATGCTGTACTTTCCTTTTAGATGATGTGACGCACAGGTTAGCTTTTGGAGTACGGCACGGTCTTAGCCACTCTCACCAGGATAGACTGAATCCCATTTGGTGGTAGTTTGTGACAGATTGAAAAGGAACCACTTTACTTTATGTCAGGCATTAATGTCACAGATGCTATGGCTGGATGCAGAACAAGTAGAGTGAATGTGTGATAACATTTCTTATGAATACCCCTTTCATAATGTTTCAAGAATAAGATATATCCACAGCTGTAGGATTTTATACTCTAGTTATATGACATAATGAGAACTAATAACGTCCAAAGCAGGAGTGGGCAAATCCAGTCCTGGAGGGCCAGTGTCCTGCTGGTTTTTGTTTTCACCTCTTAGTTACCCATTGATTTTCACCTTGAAAACAGGTGTGCACGCTCTTCAGCCAATCACAGATTGTATTTAGTTAGTTGACAAGAAAAACAGCAATATCACGGTCCTCCAGGACCGGATTTGCCCACCCCTGATCTAATGGATATTGTGAATCTACTGCAAAATTTAAATGTCTTTGGTTGCAGTTTTCTTCTAACTTTTTCATATATAATAGCACAATGTTTATTGATGTGATATATACACATTATGATAAATTGTAGACGCAACATCTTAGTCATTAGTGTTCACATTATGTCTTAAAGCACATTTAAATGTCATTGAAAGCATAATAAATCCAAGATATGTATGGTACAGTTATAAGACGCAGTGGTGGGCTTCATGCACGTGGTGAGAAATATGCGTTAGAATCGTTCACCCTGAGAAAAGGCAATTTATAAGAGATCATGGGTAACTGGACATCTAAAATTTGGGCAAGAAAGTGTGAAAAATTCCCCCAAAAAGAAGAGAAAACATTTTGGATAAGCTAATAAAACATTATGTAAAATGGTATTCATAAGCGCTGCTAAGTGGATGCATGTTTTCCATCAGGTTTGGCAGAGAGCTCTCTCTGTGGATTCAGCCTTCTGTTTTTACAGTGCAATTTAACCCCCCCCCCCCCCCCCCCCCAACCCCATCTCTCTCTCTCTCTCTCTCTCTCTATGGTTACAGGAATCAATGGGTCTTTGAAGTAAGAGAAGCAACACACATCTGAAACACATATGGACCCCCCCCCCCTCTCTTTTCCTGGTGTGCGAGAGTGAGACAGGGGCCTGACCGCTCCCACTCCAAGGGGGTCTTAATGAAAAAAAAAAAAAAACCCTCTCCACTATCATCAAAGCTCTCACAGACAAAGAGAGTTGATTAATATTCTATTACAAATTGTAATAACCACTCATGCAGTGGCAGTTTAATCGTTGTTAATATTTAATATTGATATTTTATATGATAATGTCCAGATTAAATCTAAAATGCAATGTCCTGGCCCTAATTCAGTTGAAATGGCAAATACTTCATTGAAATGGCAAATTCTACTCCAAACATGTTTTTAATTACTGAGATGAATGAGAATGAATATTCACTGTTCAAGGTTTTTCTCAAACGCTCGCTGAACGGTTTACTAAAAACATACCTGGTAAAATTCTTGCTCTAAGAAAGGTGGATCCTTTTAAAACAGTTTGCATTAAGTAGATATTGAAAATTAGGATTAGGAACAAATCAAGACAAGTAACACTCAAAAGCATGCATGTACATGAACACACACACACACATAAACACACACATACACACTCACATACACACACCCATCTGCACATGGATGCAAAGCAACACGAGGATACACATACATACATAAACACACACACATGCATACCTGTGTCTTCTCCTCCAGACTGGGAGACTTACTGTGGCGGCCCAGTTTGAAGGCATAATTTGTGACCTCCTGACTGAAGCATTCTTCTCCATAGTAGGCCAGGGCCCAAGAGGGGCTATAAGAAGGCCCGTCTGGGCCAGCGTTAGGGGATAGGGTCCGTTGAGAGATCAGGGAGTCGGAGTCATCCATGTCATCCGTGTGGCAAGTGCTTCTCCACTGGCCATCTCCACTGTCCTCCAATCCCTCTTCCCCCAACCACAGGGCATCGGATTCACACAGGCTCTCATCAGCGCCCCCTACTGGACACTGGGATCTCTCCATTACCCCTACAGGCAGACTCACCACAGCACTCACCCCTATTGAAGACCAGGAAGATGAGTTAAAGTCTGGAAAAGAAGAAGACAATAAGCATCTAAAGTATAGAAGTGTGTGTGTGTGTGTGTGTGTGTTTGCATACTTGGCTCTATGTTTGTGTGTGCATGAGTATGTCTGTGTGTGAGTTCTTTCTTTTTTTCCCCTAATGTTTGGCTCCCTGGTAACCCTCTCCCACTGACAGCTCTAATATGAGTGCTAAGTCAGTGTGGTCATACTGAATACACAGTGTTCTTTACAACTTCATCCAACTTTCAGTCACACACCAGGAGCTACTGTATTCAACAGTCAATCAAAACCGCATTTCCCAACACATTCTCCCTTTCTCAGCCTCCTTTCCCCCCCAAAACATTTAGATCCTAAAAGATATATTTCCACATGAATTGTTGCTCTACCTGTTCTGCCATACTGTTGCGAATTATCTGATGGGGTCACCTCAAGTCTTCCTGAATCATGCATTCCTCTTCTTTCTGACTCTGTTTCTTTGGTTTCAGGGGAGTTCTCTGAATGTCTCTCTTCAGCTGAATCTGCAGTGTCACTGTATTGAGGTGAGAGTTTTGTTTCCTTGTGTTCAGGTTCTTCCTTTGAGACTTCGTGCTCAGATAAATCCTTTGTGTCCTTGTGTTCAAGTGATTCTGCTGTATCTGTGGGTTCAAGGGAATCAGGAGTGTTGTTACACTCACTATCTACCGATATTGTTTCTTTCTGTCCTTGATTCCTATATGCTGGGCTTGACTCTGATGAATGGATACAGGGGGCATGACATGCAGTCGTGTGGTCGCACAGATGACCGTTTTCTCCTCTTTCCCTCTCTTCTCTCTGTCCTGCTTTCTGGGGTGATGTCACTGCCCTTTTCAGCTGCTTTGATGGTGACTGTTCAGCAGAAGATCTGTGTGTGGAGATTGGAGGGAGGGAGGGGGAGAGAGAGAGAGAGAGAGAGAGGGAGACAGAGGGAGAGAGAGTTGGAAAAACAACAACAACAAAAAAACACAGTGAGACATTTTACAGAGAGAGAGAGAGACAAAACAAAGCTAGAACAGGGAGTGGACTCCACACAGGGAACAACTAATCCAATGAAATCCAAATAAAACTCAGTTCCACCCAATCACTGTGGACACAAAGAATCCACAGACAGAATGAACGAACAGACAGAACAAAAATCATACTGGAAAAGCACACAACACATGGTCAGTCAGAAGCGATCAACTTTTCAGACTCACAGCACATCACAACTTTTCAGACTCACAGCACATCACAGTTTGGAAAACATTAAAAGTATTAAACAAATCTAACAAATAATAATAATAATAATAATAATAATAATAATAAAAAGTATTGCACTGCCCGCCACAGCTCATCACAGACCTTACAATGCCATTCTACAACAATCTATTTTATAGCCTATCAAATATTAGAAAGGATTAAAAAATAAATAAATAAAAAATAAAACAAAAATACCAAAATCATAGTCACAGACATACAAGAGCCATATGATAAGTATGTCGTATTCCTGTGAACCTGCACAGGCAAGCTCAGACAGCCCCAACACACTACCTGTACACTGAACAACCACCTAAATATTCATCAAAGACACAGAGAGAAACAGAGCAAGAAAGAGAGAGAGAGAGAGAGAGAGAGAGAGAGAGAGAGAGAGAGAGAGAGAGAGAGAGAGAGAGAGGGAGAGAGCAAACAAAACCTTCCACAGTCCACGTAAAGTCCTCTGATCCAGTCAAAGCCTGCTAATCCTCGACAGTCCAAACAGAGAACATCCACAGCAATGTCTCACCATCCTCTTGATACTAAAGCTCGTCCCTTCACAGCGAAAAGCATGTGATGTGGCAGAGAAAAAGACTCTATTGTGCCCACCCTGAACTGAGGTTCCCTACATCCCTCCTTCTTTCATGTGACCTCCCTCGCCTGCTGGGGCAATGGATGGATAGAGGGATGGATGTTGGACAAAGAGGAAGTATTGAATGAATGGAACCACACCTTGCTTTCTTTCCCTTGTGTACACATCTGGATACTCAAGCCCTGCTAGAGGATAGTGCGGGAGGCAGCTGAAGAGCCCGCTCCCCAGCCTTAGATATGGTCAACCCAAAAGGACAGGCAGTGTCATGGTCAGAGCTGTTACCATAGGGACCTTTCTGTCTGGAGAATAGCTGGCTCAAGGAAGAGAGGGTTTTCAAATGCTTCTTGTATGAATGCAGATGATGAGTGAAGTGGGTTGTGTGTTTGTGTATGTGTGTGTGTGTGTCTGTATGTGTGTGTTTAAGGGGTGTTTGAGAGACTTCTTAAGTGGTTATTGTGAAGGTCCTCAAATGAGGGACATTAAAATTCAAATTGCAAGCGCTTGGCAATTGCAAACTTGAGTCACACTTCTGAAAACCAGCTCAGACAGCCTGCTGTGTAGGGTTTTTATTTGTGTCCTAGTCCCAGTTTTGTGTTATATGACTCATTTTGTATCTTTGCCATTTCAAATCCTCCTGTAGTCACATACTTAGTAAAGACAACATCAACAATAAAGTGAATTCACTGCACCAGGGTGTACCTTTAAATTAGTACTGGCCATGGAACTTTAACTGTTACAAAGCTACAGTCAGAGGTGGACAAAGTAAACAACTCCATTACTTGAGTAAAAGTATAGATACTCCTGGTCAAATATTACTCCAATACAAGTAAAAGTTGTTCAGTTCAATTTTTACTTGAGTTAAAGTACTGGAGTACTTGCTTTTAAAAATACTTAAGTATTCAAAAGTACATTTTCTTTTTAATGTCATTGCATTGTTGTATTGTTGCAACAATGCATTTACAGAGTCTAATGAGTCTGAAACAACCTACTGAATGCACTGACTTGCTTGTAGAACCTGTAGAATAAAAAGGTTGTGGAATATGCTACAAAGCCTATAGAAACACAGTTGAACCAAATGCTTCCTCTATAAAAAACAGTGTATAGCTTCAGTTAAACAGGCACTAGGTTAACTCAGATTGGCCTTAAAAGGATAAACACAACATAATGTTGTAGGCTAGGTTAATTTTACTTCTACTATATAGCATTGTCTGAAATGTGAAACAGCTGGATGACCATCGTCACCGCTTGATTCCCGCCTCCCTCGTCTTATTGGGACCAGGTCCTACGTGAATCCGCTGACCTTACAAATATTACTGTGTTTACCTTACAAGATTAAAACATATATTTCTAAAAGGATTTGTCAGTAACATTAACTCTGTATTTTTGCTAGCTAACTATTAGTGTGCGTCAGCAGTGGATTCACACAGGACCCGGTGTTGTGCCCCAAATGGTTTTCAAGCCAACTGGTTTCCATACGTGTTCACACACTGTGTTAACAGTAGAAGTTGTGGTCTGCCTCTGTCACCAGATTTGTTACACATTCACAAACATACAAATTGCATTTTCAAGTCACATCTCATATCTACTGTGGCAAATGATTGTAAGTGTTAGGTGAACACAGCGCGTGAATGCATACAGGAAGCAATTAGCTTGGAAACCAGTTGATTTCAAAAATCTCAGACATGGACTTAAGATATGGCCATGGCTGCTCTGGTGAGGAACCTTTACCTTTATCATCTTTATCTTCCATTGTAGTAGCCATCAGTAAAACCGCCAAATGTTCAGTTGTTAATAAAATGCAGCACGCACTTGACTGACAGCATTGGAGTAGATTACTGTGATTGGTTTTTCCCTTGTGATGAACACAATATGGCCTATCGCATTTTAGAAAAGAAAATTCCGCCGACTTCAAAGCTATGCGTTAAAGTAAGAACATTCATAGAAATGTAGTGGAGTGAAAAGTACAATATTTGTATTTCAAATGTAGTGGAGTAAAAGTTTCCAAAAAAATAACACTCAAGTAAAGTACAGATACTCGAAAAATGTACTTAAATACAGTACTCAAGTAAATGTACTTTGTTACTGTCCACCCCTGGCTACAGTAAACCAAGACATTTATCAAAATCCAGATTTAAGACTGCACGCATGAAACATTGAACCTGCGTGAACAACTCTTTAGAAGCATATAATTTATTTCATAACAACAATAAATACAATTAATTTTCATGTTCAGCTTTTAACTACCAAGTGTCAGCTTGCTCCTCACTCTGGGTTTTTGGATTCTAAGCTGCCTTACATTTATAGACTCTTATGCCTGAAGCATGTTCACTGGAAGTCATAGGATTGAGAATCTGCTGTTTTGTGTACATCTTATAAAAAGTTCAAGAAATGCATTAATAGCACTTACGGTGTGGATGAACCATGGTTAACCAGACAGTGAAGTACTCCAAGCAGATCCTCATCCCAAAAGAGCTCACAGTACTTCTCTGTTATGGCTCGACAGAATGTCTCAAACTGAAGGCCCTTTAAAGACAGAATATACTCCCCTTCAAACAGAAAAGACCAGGCATTAGTCATTTTACAGTCAGGGCAAAGATATTTTTAGAGGATCTCTTATTAATTCTGTGAAAAGAAAACAGAAACAAAAAAGGAAACTATGCAGCTAGACTCAGACCTGTTTTAGGGCAGGTGGAAGAGCAAACTCTATTGGCTGTAAATAGAACTTAACCAGTTAAAGTTTTTCTCTGGAAACCTCAATCAGTTTACCTATGGCTAGATCTTCAACTCCATTCTCCAGATATCCATCAAAGGCAAACTCCTCCCTAACCAGAGTCAGGATCTGATGAAGAGTTGGGTGTTTGCGGCATAAACCTGTCATGGTTTGGGATGACTTAGGAGCAGCTGATGTTGTACGCTTAACTTTGTCCTCTGAGCTCTTATCACTCATGAAAGTGCCGTAAGACACTGAGAGAGTGTGACTGGTGTTTCCATTTTGATAAGCAGGATATATGTTGTTATTTTGTTCAGTGAAATGGTTCACTTTCTTTTTAGGGGATGAATTCGTTACAGGCTGATTCTGCAGAGGAACAGTGGTTATTGGGAGACTGAGATCCAGGCCTGTGATTGGTTCAGGAACAGCAATCTGTACAGGAAGGAGGGTGAGAAGCCCTGTTTGAGGGTCCTGCCTTAACAGGAAGTTGTTGAAAACTCCGTTGGCACAGCCACACGAGATAGCAGGGCAAGTTGCCACAGGTTGCATGCTTGTTTCCTGATTGGTCGTCTGGGGAGAGAGAAGAGGTGGGGAGTTGACCAGAGTCTTGCCACTGGAGGAAGTGGAGGAGGAGTCTCGTAAAACCACACCCACGTTAGAGCCAACACCATCTCCTCTGTTGTCCTCCAACTCTGTTTCAGTTTCCTGTGGCTCTGCCCCAACTGCAGGAGTTATGGAATCCTCATTTTCTAGGAATTCAACATTACTGCAGTGCAGACTCTCACTAGACGTCCTTCAACACAGAGAGAACACCAAAAACAAAGAGAAATAACACACACACATGCTGGGGCATAGAAGAATGTTCACAATGCAGATTTTAAATACTCAGCATCATTAGCCTTGATCTCAGACAATCTGGAACTGAAATACACAGCTGAAGAATTTAGAGGGAAATATACTGTTTCATTTTGCCCTTGTGTTCCATTAACAGAGGGTTTTTAGATGTGGAATGTGTGTTTTCCTCAGTCAATCAGTAACATCATCAGAGCGAACTGACACAAGGAAAGACCAACAGTGAGGACCCAAGTTCCGGACCTCCTTTAACAAGACACTCACCCATCTGTTCCAGGATCAGTCAGAGGAGACTCCTCCTGCTGTGTTCCCTCCTCTTGAGCGAGGACAATGGGTGTAAAGTGTGTGGCTGGAGAAGTGAAAGCTTCAGGAAGCTGGGAAGATGTGCTCAGTGCATAACTGTGCGGGAGAGGACCAGCTACAGGAGCCAGCTTGCCTTCACCAGCCAATGGGAGAAAGCCTAGGACAGGTACAGCATTGTCAGGTAAATCTAAACCATTCACTAATCCATAAATGAACAAATCTATATGTAGATTATAAATCCAAGTGTCAAATGATTGCATGTTGTGCGCTTACATATAACGCGATAGCTTGGCAGGTAAAATGGTAAAACACTATGTTCAATA
Source organism: Chanos chanos (assembly GCF_902362185.1). NCBI lineage: Eukaryota > Metazoa > Chordata > Actinopteri > Gonorynchiformes > Chanidae > Chanos > Chanos chanos. The sequence goes on along the minus strand of NC_044498.1, from coordinate 36,061,444 downwards.
TATACAAATATAGAAAGATCCATAATCGTTGAAATAACCACACAAAACATAATGGGAAAAATACCAGTTTTCACAGCCAAATCAGTGGGAGTTGGACTTCTGGAACAGTCCAGATCTATGTGATTTTCTGCATGTCTTTTCCCACTGGAGACCTGTAATGTTGATTACAGCTGTAATTCTCGATCAATACTTAATGAGGCCTTTTTCTACATTAATATTTGTTAAATTTCATGCATCATGTAGGAGCTTTTTTCATGTTGTGACACAGGAGAGTATTTGAGGTTGATAAAATAAACTGCTTCCTTATGTAGCAGAGGAGGTAAAGTAGAGGAAAAGCAGTGCGTTTTGTGAGTAGACAGTTTCAGAAGGACAATTATGCTAGCTTCACAGGAACTGCTTGATTAATGACGAACAAACTACTTTGGCAAGGAAAGAGTTTGCTCTGAGATAACCTAGGACCCAGTGTACAGACTGAGACAAATGCAAAAAAATGCTGTGCCTAAGTACACCCCACAGGATTTAAGCAGAGCACAGTTGGAAATGGATGACAAACATAAAATATCACAAGAACAAAAAACAAGACCAGTTCAGAGATGAATCCGTCTTTTCTCACTTGGCTGAGATTCTAATTCAGAATGACTTAGAAATGTTTTCACCATGCTGGAGACTGCACTCTAATAAGACAAATCTGGGTTTAAATGACTTGTTTGAGGAAACCTTGATAGAGAGTCACCACCATGTTCAAGAACTAAACATTACACCCTTCAGTTACACACCATTTTCTGTAATGCTACCAGCACCAGCTGCCAGTGACTGACTATGGAAATGATCACTTTATAAAGTTCTCAGAATCCTATTTTGTTGTAGGCAGGGTAACACAGTCTACACTGAAGTTAAAGGTGTGAAATGCGTATGTGTGCGTCTGTGTGTGTGTGTGTGTGTGTGTACCTTGTGTACTCTGTTGATGAGCTGTGTCCATACTGCCTCGGCATTAGTTCCCTGGCGAGAAAGATAGTCCCGACAGCTCTGGGAAACAGCAAATGTGTCATATATTATATGAGAATTTCATCCCTTTACTAATCCAAATTACACAGAACACTGAACACTTTATAAAACTTTATATACTATATTTTTCCCTTGTTCAATGAAAAGAGTACAGAGTACAACATGTGCTATGTTTTCTCACCTGTAACAGAAAAAATAATTTCAATTTAATTGTTTATGAGGGATGGTGCACTATCTATACATTATACCTTCTTTGCTAAAACAATGGATGGCCTTTCAATAGGAGTCCTCTTAGCCATCTCAAGCAGCAGTCTCTTCAGCTTTCTAGGCATGGCCAGTTTTTGATTGGGCGACAAGTTAAATTTAGCTGTAGCCCAAAGTATGGCGGCAACTCCATAAATGCAGGCCTGAATATGGGCAGAAATATCAACAAAGCTTTAGAGGTTCCACAGAAGAGGAAATGCTTAGGAGGAGAAAAATGGGATTGTTTTAAAGACAGACCTTTTCTGTTACAATACCATGCTCCTGGAATTCAGGTGCCAGGTAAAATGCATCACATGCTCCTGAGATGATACGTCAGAGAAAAAAACCACACAATTAATCTTGTTGCTATGGTTACTTTGTATGACTCAGCCCTGTTTTAAATAAATACTGTCTGAAAATAATGGTACAGTTTCTATAAAAGATCAGTCTAAGAAGAGAACAGTACCTGTGTTTCTGGGCTTCAGAAACAGCATCTCTCCATCACAGCCCACATAGACAGAGTCCAGGCAAAGGTATTCTTCATTCAGACAAGAGGAAGATTATTCTCTTGTTATATGATAAGAGTCTCCTCTAGAAAACCTACATATATACATCTACAACTGAAGAGCTGTAAAATTTGGTACCAGAGACAGAGTGTTTCAGATAGAAGGGCTGTGACACATTGACCTTAAATACACAATATTTACGTTCTTGCCCTGACAAATTAGCTGTACAATAATTACTGTAGTGGATTATGGGTGATCAATTAACAATTTAAAAAAGGTATTTCAAAAACGATTAGTTAATTAGTTCATTGATTAATGCTGATGGCTCATAGATCAAATTCACTAGCTGAACAGAACTATGCTCTGATTGGCCAGTAGGCAGGGGGTGGGACTGACCTGGGAAGTCAATGTAAGTCTGGAGAGTGGAGAGACAGATGTAGCACAGAGCCCAAAGCTCATTCACTGAGAGCGGCCTGCTACAGTGGGACAGCAGCTCCCGTAGAGAGATCCACTGAGAGCAAAGTAGTAATCAGCATTAGAGCTCACATTGTGACTGAAAGACTAAAACCGAACAACACAACATGATGACCCAACAGACATATGAAAGCAGCTGATTAATACATGAAAAACCCCAAGAAACAGCCAAATACATACCTACTTTTTCAAACTACTGAATAAATACTGGACTTCTTTTCAACATTATCTGACCAAGACAGTAGTTTTACATTATGAATGAAACTTTGCCATTGTGGTTTTCATTTCAGTCACTTCACTTGTACAGTTGGAAGCCAGATCCCATAGTAACAAAAGTAGTGGGTTTGGAGGTGCAAGGGTGTGAGGTTGTGTCGAATGCTGGAGCTAAACAAACCACTTCTCACCTCATCCTGAGACTCCTCATTGAGACATAGCATGCTCTTTGTCATGTGGTTATTGGAACTGTACAAACTGTTGTTCCTCAAGCCCTCAGCGGCTGAAGGAGACAGGATTTGATTGTCAAATGTCTCAGGTTGATCCACCTCATCAAGATCAGAGGCAATGCTCCTTTGCGAGAGGCCAACATCTCTGGGGTCTTCTGGAGACCGGGCTGAGTGGCTTGGAGAATCTCCACACCACCCTGTGTCAGAATACTCCACTGTCCTCTTAGGATCTCCTCTTTGGGGTATTTCCTCCCAAACCAATGTCTCGTCCTCCTCAGCTCCTATCTCTGACAGGTCTGTCACGACCATGCTGATGTCTCCGTGAGAAGGAGGTAAGAAAGCTGGGGGATTGTTGGAGTCTGGGACAGAGCAGGAACGGTTGAGTGCGCCCCTCGCTCTTCCCAGCCTCTGGTTTCTCCTGCGGACCGGAGAGCTATTCTGGGATCTGGTGAAAAGAGCGGCCTGAAATGGGTCGTCTTCTCGCGCCAGCGTTATGCTCCCTGAGCATTTATGCCAACCCTCAACCCACTGATAGCTTTCATGAGTTCGACCCCAATTCTGAGACCGCTGGTCCTCACTGCTGTTATAGGAATCGGAGGAGTAATTTCGGACCATGCCCCGGTAACGAGTCTGATCTTCTGTGAAGGCTGACCTCTTAGATTGTTCAGCGTGCCGATAAGACCACTCCCATCCATCTGAAAATGAACAGAATAACATGGCTTGTTGTGTGGCACTTGTTACAAGAGACTGAGACATGGGCATGAATGGAAAAAAAAGCTACGTTTAAACCTTGAAAATTTGCTACAGATTCGATGGAGAGGACCCTTCTTCCAATGGCAGAGAGTTTTCGACAGACAGCTACGGGGGAGGTGCCTGAAAGTTTGGCCTCTGCCAGAGAGAGAATATCCTGTAGACAATTAAAGAAATGTATGCAGATTATATCAACTATCTCAATCATGATAGCAACATCTTTCACTGGTAAAACAAGCATTCAGTGAAGGTGGCACAGAAAACCATGAATGCCTAGAAGTGAAACACTGCCAAGAAGTTTGACAAATATTTTGTAGAGAGAGTTGTTGTTATGCCCTCTGGGTTGAATGGTTTTCAAGACATATGTTCTATGTTCTGTGTTTACAAGAACTTCAGCATGTAAATTTAACTATGAGAGAGCGTCTTTGTTTGAGAGAACAAACAGTGTTGATGGGGAGATTCGGACACAGCCTGTGTGCAGCCTTCCAGCAGAAGTAAGAGTCATATTTTCAAGAGTCATAGAGAACTCAAGAATTTTCTCACACAAAGGCTCCACTTCTCCCAGGTCAGCAACTCCTCTTTTCACCATTATCCATTATCCATTAACTCTGAAGTAAGTGGTTACATTAACTGTTTCTGACTACAGCCTAGTTTTCAAAGAAACTCTCACTGGAGCCGTCACAGCTCTGTACCGGAGCATGGAATGAGATGAACCTTAGTGTCAAAGAGAGTCTGTGTGTGTGTGTGTGTGTGTGTGTGTGTGAGAGAGAGAGAGAGAGAGAGAGAGAGAGAGAGAAGGAGAAAGAGAGCTGAAGTTTTCATTTTTTGTGGTGGTGCAATACCCCTGTCTTTCCACAGGGTGTTGCTCAAAGATAATTTCAGTCTCATCTTTGAACTAAGTCTGGTTCTTCTCTACTTTACCGCAGGTCGAAAAGCTCATTCATTTTAATGACTTTTTACAATTTCCCTGTCCTACATACAAATAAATGGAAATATTAAGAATCAAGGTCAACTATCACTCACATAGCAACCAAAAACCCATAAAATGGAAGATATAGGAAGGTATTCCGTGTAAAGGTGTATTCTTTCTTTTGGGTAAAAGGGAAAACTGAAAAGAGTGCAATATATATATATATACACACACACACACACACACACACACACACACACACACACACATATATACACATATAAAATCTCTGTTTTTTGTTTCACGTCTTTCACTATGAGTTACTCTTTGTCAACATAATTTATACCTGAGGGTGCGGTCTATTCTCCGGCTCTGCCTCCTGCATTTGATCTAGGAACCTCCTGGTCTCCATCCCCAAGTCTGCCTCCAGTTCAGGCTCCACGACAAAGTCCAGGGCAGCGGAGAGAGTGGCACCCAGCGAGTAGATATGTCCCTTAAGAGAGGAGAACGAATGACTTGTCATGAAGCCGCTATTGACAAACATTCGACTTGGCTGAAAAGGGACATGGACAAAATGGATCAAATTTTAGCTCAGTGAATCATACTTGTAGGGAAAAAAAAACCATTCAAAAGCACCAGGGCTTAGGCTGGCAAACCCCACTGCACAGCAGGAAATGTCTCAGTCCCTCTAACACCAACACTTTGAAAGCAATGATAGATGAGCAACTGCTTTTACAAGGGTGAATAATTAAGAATGATCTGAAAGTACATTACAAAAACTTCCCTTACAGTTTCGTAATATAATGTAATAATGTTTTACTGTTACGTGCTTTTTATTTTTTTTAGAGCAGTGAACACAGAGAGGGTCAAACATATGTATTTGGGTGACCCATCTTTTAAAACCAGCCTGTTTATGCAGTGCCCGTGTCCAAAATAGGAAACCTGATGGTCTTTCCGGAAACAGTCCCCAGATTTGTTTGTTGTGTTGAATCATTTGTCAAATTTTTTACGTACTCAACAGTTCTAAATGAGACTGGGGTGATGTAGGGCCGCGTCTTGGCTGAGGATGTGACCAGGCTTGTATTTATCATGTCTGACAGGTCATGAATTTCATAGCCTCCAAAGACAAACAATTCCTCTTCCGCATTTCTGTTCTTCTGTCTCATCACGCATCTCACGATAGCTCTCATTTTTCTCAGGCCATAAAACAACAACATGTCGAGCATCTCAACAGGCAAGTTTTTCTTTTCTTTTTTTTTTTTTTTTTTTCATCGGTTAGACTGATGTATCCTGATATATCTCTGATCTTATATACCCTGTCTTTAGAGAAATGTAACAAAAAGTTCTTTCAAAAGGAGCAGCTTGAATTAGTGAGGTATTGATGAATAATCTGATGACAGATGATTAACTGCCTAAAGGCAGAACTTCAGTTTATGAAATTTATAAAGCTCAGTCTTTGAAAATTTCTGTTACTAAATCTATTGTGGATTGTATAGCTGCTTTTTCATTAATTCAGGGTAAAAGTAACAAAGTGCACTGTTTTTAATCTGCTGTTTCAATACTATTGGCTGCTATTGAAGTTTGAGAATACTGTTTCATTCTTCATCACGAATGAAGTGAAACTTTTGACAAGAGTCAGTAATCCTTTATTTTTACCTATTAGTGTCTTAAGCCTCTATTGCACCTTCCCTGTATTTAACACTCTTTAACTCATCCTGGTGGTATACTGTCTGTCACAGTATTGCTAAGGAAATTACATAATCTCCAGTCAATCATGCCATATGGGGCCTGTAGTCCTTTGATTCAAAGAGTCTTGTACTGTTGACTCCAACCTTTAGAATATATGAACTGTGAGATGTATCTCTGAAGTTTTATTACAGGGAGGAACAGATCTGACAGTTGGAAAAGCTAGGCCGAATATTTTTGAAATATAACGTTAAATGAATGACACATTACAGTTGCGTGACATCAGTACAGAACTAAAACATGTGCAGATAATATTCGAGCATATTATCACACTGTTACATCACCACAGTATTAGAAAAACTGGGCTGCTTTTAATTAACGTTTTTAAAAACAGCTCTGCTTGTGTTAAGTACTAGTGCTCTGCAGTTTCAGACTGTTTGGAACTGTTCCTGCTGATTCACTGATAAACACAACAAAGGGAAAAAATAAGCAATTCTGGATGGGTCAAAGAAAAGGAAAAAGGGATGAAGAAAGAGAGAGATTACTACACAAACGGAAAAAAAAAAAGAATTGCAGCAGGTGTTTTTCCAATATTCACTTTTCCAGTTTTTCAAAGGCTTATTTAAACATTTTTAAAATGCACTGATTTTTCATCATGTTTATTTTGAAACAGAATACAAAACATTAACTGACATTAACAACAGAAGGATGTAATTTGAAAACAATGCTAGTGCTCGCCCAACAAAGAATTAAAGTCAATACAACCTTCAACATCAAGCATAACAGGAACACAGCACAATAACACAGCTTACCTACTGCACAAAAACATTTAGAGTCAGCGTTGGGTTTCTGCAGGACTGAGCTTCTTAACACCGTATGAATCGATTTACGAGGCGAAGTTATGAGTCTAAAGTAACATAATGCAGCTTTATTGGAGTTAAACATATCGCTGAAATAGACTAGAGGAGAGACAGGCACAGGCTAAAATGACACTCAGATGGCCCGATACTGGATTTATTTAGAGCATGTGAACCCTCTGCCGCCCTCCCTTTTGCAGAAGACTCACCTCAAAGGTGTTCCCGGTTCTGTCAAACTCTGGAGGTACAAATGAACCCTCAGGGTCATCTGAAGAGGAAAGAAATGAAATACAAGAATGCCACAGACACAAGTTTAGCTTGATCTTAATTTAGCAGAGCGGTGTGTTCATATTCACATTCAGCCTATTTTAACTCAAGGATGGATGTGAACTTAAAATGAAATCATGCACAGCTGCTTGAAATGAGTTATAGATTTATATTACTGCAAATGTCACATAATTCAAAGAGTCATACTATGTATAAATACCATAAATTTGTAAAACAAACAAACAAACAAACAAACAAGTAATAGAGAGACAAAGTGATCTGCAGTGATCAGCAACTTGATAAAGTGAAATATAAAATACATTTTCTTTGGTTACAAACGACTTGGGCTTTAAAAAGAACTAACCAGAGGTATGTGACCACGTTACACAATCATTAGATGTTTCAGTCAAAAGTGCTGCCATGTGTAATCCTGTGACCATCATCAACAATAAGGGAAAACGGGGAAAAATGAGAGGAGAACTTGACTTTGCTTTGCCTCTTCTATATAGGACACAGTCTTCAGCAGATGCACAGAATACACAGCTTCTTCCAGATTCTTCCGCAGAGTTTGGGAGGGTAGTAAAATAGGTCAGGCATGTCTGAAATCTTTCTCCAAAGGATTTATCATGTCTCTCCAGGTGCAGGCCAGAGAAACTCCTCTCTCGAGGAGGACAAAGATTACGATGCAAAAAAAGACTCCTCCACACCATATCTCAAATACAAGGAGAGAGCTAACTTTTGACCTTTGACCTAACAAGCTATACTAGAAGGGAGATGGTGGGAGGATGATGTATTTGGGGGGAGACCTCCTGATAAAGAAGATTAAAAGGATTGAAATGAGAGAAAAACAATTCATTTAATCTGGGGGAAACCCTGTCTAGGGCTTCTACTGAATCCTGCTATGAATATTTTAAGATGTATCACTGCTATAATGAATAACATTGAATCTGTTTTACCCTACACCGGAGACAGATACTGTTAAACAGTGCAGATGTGAATCTCTCGATTGGAATTTAGGGATCAAATTCCCAGCTGTGCCATTTTTGCCGTCTGTGGCCAGGAGTCCTTGGAAACACAACTGGCTGCATTCTTTCTGGGTAAACATGGTTAACTAGCCATTCTACATTGAGGAAAAAAATAATAAAATGGACGAAGACGTTCTCTTTTCATTGGTAAGTCCCCTATTCTCCTTTGACAGTTTGTGTCCATAGTAACATTGGACTTTGTAATATTTTTATGCAAATCAGAGTTTGAGGGCACCAATGAGTTATTGCCTGTACAACTGCAAACCTCAGTGTGTGTGTGTGTGTGTGTGTGTGGGAGTGTCGGAGTGTGTATGTTTGTGGTGTGTGGGAGTGTGTAAGTGTGTGTGTCTGTGTGTGCATGAGAGTGTGTGTGTGTGTGCATGTTTGTGGTGTGTGGGAGATACAGAGTGAAATAGAGGGTGAGGTAACATACACACTCTACACTAACTGACAGGTGGTCACAGAGAGACAGGCTCGGTGTCTGATTTTGATAGCTCTGATGTTCCTTGCTGTCTCTCTGCCAGCTGAAACGGACTGAATTTTACATTGAGAGAATTGCTGTGTGGATACAGCAGTTTGTTTGCCAACTAAAAAAGAGCTGAAAGCATTTTCAAAGGTTCCTTACCAACTGAGCATAAGCAAGAATCTGAGCTTCTTCTTTCCACTCCACCTAAATGTCCTTAAAACATCCATCATGTGTGTGTTAAATGCACTGAAATGAATTATCTACAAAAACAAAAGGAATTTCAAAAGGAATGATATATAGACTAGACAAAACAAGATGACAGCACAAACTCCTCACAAAGCGATGTGGGCATTTAAGGAGTTGATTACTCCCAAAATTCCATTCTAGACTGTGGAAGTAATGAGCATGTGGGTGAGCATAGCAACCACAACAGATAGAAGTAAACATCGCAGGACGAGTCCCTCAGAATGAGACAGCGAGCCTGAGGTTTCTGACGTTTGTAGAGAGAATACATTAATTAGTTGAATTAATTAGCAGCTTTTGAGGTAGTTTGAGGAAAAGTGCTGTTGCGTAGAGAGAGAATGTAAGAAGACGCTGACTCACAGACGACTAAAAAAAAAAAAAAATTGCCATCTATCCTTTTTGTTTCAAGGATAGCCCTATCTCGCTAATTAATCCATTAAGTGATCTATACATCCAAAACTGCAAATCTGGCTGATGAACGTGATGATACAGCACTGTTTCAAGTCTGCAGAGAAGAGGGTTTTACTGATGAATTGGATGACACATCGATGACTCACCGCTGAGCTGCTCCATGAAGCACACGTTCCCGTGGGCATTGAAGGCCAGAGTGTCGGGGGTGATGCAGAGAGTGTGAAAGAGGGGCAACAGCGCAATACACTGCAGCGAATGTACACACTCCACACACACTGCCCACACCTCCTGCTCCGACAGATAGCTGTCTCTCAGGCAAAGGATATCTGCCAGAGACACGTTTTCCTGTGGAATTTAGTACAGTGAAGGAAAGGGTTAATACTATGACTTTAGAGAGAACGCATACATACATGCATTCGGTGCGCACGCACATGAACGCGCACACAAAGAAAAAGAAATGAGAAACACAAACGATTGCCAGAGCACTCCTCCACCCTTCTCTTTCTGTCACCAACACACTCATTACTAAATGCACTAACTGACAGAATCCCTTCTTATACAGAAATAAACCAACACCTACACAGCAGTATGAGTAATGCTGATGGAAATTTGCAGCAAAACACAGTTTATTTCTACTGAACTCGGGTAGCTTTGCATCAGTGACAAGACCAATCACATATAATGTCAGCTGTGTGCAACAAAATCAGTCTGAAAAGACTGACATTTTGAACTTTCTTTATTCAAAGAATTCATCAAACACAAAAGCCATTGCCATACACACAATAGATTTTTTTTTCTGTCTGAAGAGTGAATCAACTGATCTTGTGTTATTCTTTAAGATTATGGTGGGCAGAGTACCGGAGGTAAGGCATTTCTGATCACCAGTATAAATATCTGTTTGGAGGGATTCTTTTTTTTCATATGTGACCTACTTTCACTGTTTTTCATTCGTGATTTTCTCTGACATCAAGGCTCTTTAATGTATGATTTAAAAAAGAGAGAGAGATAGAGAGAGAGAGAGAGAGAGAGAGAGAGAGAGAGAGAGAGAACCAGTAAACAGACTACACTAAAGTTACTTAAGAAGAGCCAAAAATGGGATCCAAATCAGCATCTCTGGTGAGAGATTTCTCTTTGTTACTGTGCTTTGGTTTGTAGCCTTTCACACTGCAACAAGAAAGTGATTGCAAACACTAAGAGTAGTGGAAACCAGGCTGCAGACACATCTACTGGTGAGAAGACTCAAAATCACACAATAAAAAGTAAGTAAATATTTAAAAAAAAAAAACCACACCTTTAAAACGTGTTCTGAAATGAAGATGGCATGTACAAGTGCACTAAAAGAAAGTATTTACAACATCAAGAAGAGAAACAGTGGTAAGATATTGCACAGTTTTTTCCATCTGTCAATTTTTTCCTGAGCTTTCGCTTTTCTCTGAACAATGTGCACAATCAGCCGCGTCCTTTCTAACTTTACAAGACGTCCATTCTTTGAGATTTGCAAACTGCACTTGGAAAACCCTGTCTCATTGAAACTCTCTGATGATTTCATCAGGCGTCAGTGAGGCCTAACAGACATTCTTTGTGTCTCCTTGAACGCCTTCACATTCCTAAATTGGAAACTTTCCCTGCTGACAACAAGACATTTTCCTCCCATGGCCAAATCGGTCTATGAAGGCTCTAGATAATCTCTGCGATTCACTTCTTGTCAGGGAGAAGACTTTTAAAGTATATCAAGAAAACTAGACAGATAGATACATGCACGCACATGCACACACACACACACACACACACACACACACACACACACACACATCCTCTCCACAATCAACCTAGCATGCAATAATAACCAATCAACACTCACAAAAATAAATAATAAGCAAAAACTGTGTGACAGTGGTGAAACACATGATCACTTTGGCCAGTCTCTGACTCAAACTTAACTGGTGGGCTGTAGAAAAGCAGATGTTAGCACATTCATTATACAGTGCATGCCACATTGAATTTCCGAACAAACAGAGGATGAACTGATCTCTGCAGGGTACAAAGTTAAACACGTTTCTGCGAAGCTTAATGACCGATTATTATTTATTTGCTGTTTTTCGATTTTCATAATGATTTTTAAAAGTAAATATATATTGTGCACAATGTGAGCATCTTTCTGGATGTTTTTTTTTTTTTTCATCACTGATCACTAAAGCAAGGCTGACATATGGTAGGGTTTCATTTCGTTAGGCAAAGGCAAATACGGTGTACTTTTTACCTTCTAACCTGTCACAATGAGACTGTTACTCAAATTGGCCAGATTAGCTACCTGGTCCTCTACACTGTCACCTTGAAAATCAAGATAACTAACTTTCACGGAGCAACAGTAGTCAATAAACAACTTGTTAGAAGCTCTCTCTGGGCAGTTTCTACTTTCAAAACATTGTCATGAAATAGATCTTAAAGGGAATGGTTTAAAGTAGGCTAAGTCAAGCATAATCCAGAAAACGTTCTCCGATATTCTCATTAGAAAACTGGTCACAGCTGTAAGACAGAACTTAGAGGTCACTGCAAAGGACCTGCAGAAAAGCAAAGCTGACACTGGAGTTGCTGTTTACAAGTCTACAATAAAATTTTCCTTACGCAATACAGAAAGTAAGCCTTTTCTGTGGCTTGATCAGAAAGGTCATCGTTTAAACTTTGCGAAAGACTGTACTTAAGTAAGCCCTAAACTTTTTCGAAGTAAGCGCTTTGAGGTGATGAAATGAAAATAAGTTCAGCCCTCTGGCCAGAGAAGCTACATTTGGTGGAAAAAAAGGGTAAAAGCATGTGACTAAAAGGACATCTTGTCAGCCATTAATCCTGAGTGTGGATCCATTATACTTTGAGAACTTTGTGGCAGGCAGTACCACACCATACCATACCATATACTGTGTAGGTGGATGGAAAAAAAGGATTCATCTAGGTGCCAACAATTCCTAGAAGCTATTTTTTCAGAGTGGGTCAAGAAATTGAAGTTGAAAAGAGGTTGCATATTTCAACAAGACAATCGTCCAAACACACAACTCAAAAGTAACCATGAAATACTTACAGGGAGGAAATGTGAAGGTTCTGGAATGGCAGGCAAGATCCCTGGACTATTACATTATTGAAAATTGTGGGGAGATGTCAAACATGCATGTAAGGAGACCCAATAATATTTCAGAGCTATAAAATAAGGAAGGAAGCATTGGAAAAACAGTTCAAATGCAAGCCTTAAAAGATCATCAGCTGGCCACAGGAAACATGTTATATCTTCCATAGGAGGTATTCTGAAACCCTTAACAGGATTGGTGGTCAAATTTGTGCACATGCCATACTCACTTTCATGTCTATTATTATTATTATTAGTATTAGTATTAGTATTTCTGTTGTGATTATCATCTGAATCTTGAAAATAAGCAGATTTACTAATGCATTGGACAGTGCAGAAAGGTATTATTTTAAAACTTGTACTGTGCAGAGGTCGAATCAGCTTCTATTTACTTTGAGATTCACTAAAACGCACTTAGATCACAGGTGAATACAGCTGAACCGCTACAACACAGTTAACTGAGAAGTAGGCTAACACAGGGCCTTAGAGGAAAAAGAGGAAAAGATAGGCTAAAATGCCTCACAAGCAACCAGGGCTGTCATTGTACTCTGAACGTTCTTCAATTGAACACGACAAGCAATGGAAACAACAAACGGAAAACAAAAGAGATTTTCCTGCAAAAAGAACAACTCAAACGCTAAAACGCTAAGGGGGTGAAGCACTTTCTCAGTACTTGAAGAATGTGACATACTTAAGGGGCAGAGAACTTCCACTAGATGCAGCAGTGCGCGTCCATAAATAGACGTATTCCACTGGGATCGGCGCAGAGAAAGAGAAGCGCTCCTCCACTTCAAGTTAAACATCTCAGCCTACATTACTTAATAAGCTCAGTTCAACATCGCAATTAAATATAAATGAATTGCTGGAGTTTTAATGAAGATTACAGTAGAATAGAATGGAACAGAGCAGAACAGAATAGAATGGAATAGAATAGAACATCTGAAACAATCTTGTGGGGTACGCAAAGAAAACATTAATAGACTTTTTTTTTTTAATTTCAAGGCGCCTGACAGTCTCTGATCCATGAAATGTGATGCGGCTTTTTTTTGTTGGGAGTACTCTTGCGATTCTTGAAAATACCGTTATTATAGATGTCTGGGCATCTGTATTTAATATGCAGTATACTCTGCCGCTCTCATTCAAAAACTTATCCATCATTTTAGAGCGGTTTCTTGTCAGTACTTATTATTTTTTTGCCAGTCTCATTGACGTGGTATGTCAGCACACAAGTGTGACTGCCAAAACAACCCTTGTCACCTTGAGCCGAGGCTACAAGGCTACAAATTACACGTGAGAGGACACCAGGGTGACAAGGTTTTGAGCATTACCACTGACCGCGAATGTCCGGGTATGGGGAGGTGACTAAACACGGCAAATCAGGCTCTGAATCTGGCAAGTCATACCGCCCTAACTACAGACGCATATCATAAGACTTCGATCATATAAAAGTTAACTTCACAGACTAATACGTGGTCTATTACTTCCCCTAGTCAACCATCCTGTAAATGTAAGGTCCATAGCTCTTACCTCGTCCTCAAGCAGTGGAGGTAAATGTTGAAGTTCATAGCCTTGTTCTTCTTCGTTATCTTCGTTATCTAACGCGACGATTGCAGTTCCAGAGGTCCCCATTTTAACAAATATTGTTTGTCTAGCAAAGATTATCCATTTGTATATGCAATGGTGAAAGTGTTTTACGTTTAACGACACAGCGAGCCTAACGCTGAACGATAGGAAAGAGTGCACTCTAAACTCGGCAAGGTAATGGACTACTTTTTAAATAATTGTCTGTCCGACCGGCAAAATGATGCGGCATTCCAAAACAGCAGCGACACTGCGACAGAACACATTGATTCTGTAGAATCATTCGAAAAAATAAAAGACTTCGAGAGATTTCCTTTAGATCTACTATACAATATCCGATGGCAACAGGGGAGTTTGCAAACTACGCTGTCATGGCAACCATGCCGCAGCTCAACATACTACTCAACGATATTATGATCTGGAACAGCGGCTCGTCACCCCTCCCAGCAACTTGGCTAAAGCACTGAATTCGAGAACCATAATGTGGAGCAGTGGACGAACATTTTCACCTCGTTATACGCCCACACTATGACCTGCAGACATTGTTTTCCTAAATCTCGCAGAACCATAATCAGTAGACTACTGTATCAGAAGATAGGACTTTGTGATTTTTTCTTAGACCCATTTGTTTTTGTCTACGTGACTATAGCAGGCAATAAAACAGCGCCAACCAAAGCCTTCTAGACTACACGCACGCGATGTAATTTACTGCTGCAGAGATTACATGGGTGTAAACTATTACTGGTCCCAATAGAGAAGTTCTCTTACTCCCATATAATTAAATATTCTGTTTCACGTGCAACACTACAAAATCAACCAGTGACCGTCTTTGCTTAAACGATACACGTTTTAAACAAACAAATATAGTTTACAGTGTTAAGCAGAAAACTTATTTCAGCCACATACATTGATTTTGGGTTGAAGGAGGGCGTATTCCTTATTTTGATGAAAATTGTTTAGAAGGAAATTGTTACGGACTCTTTGAAACACACGTCCAACACTAGTTAGTTCAGACACTGATCCGCATTGACAGTTCAGTTTCTCTCTTCAGTGGGTGAGTGATACTGTTACCCAACTGTGGTGCTCAGGACAGTGCAACAAAGTCACCCTGCCTGTGGGCATACTGTGATGGGTAGCAGCTGTGGTTGGCTCTTCCGATCTCTGAGATGGCACAGTTCATTCAGAGGACAAAGCATTAATGGCTTTAGTCACGATTACGAAGCATCGTCCCATTCTCCTCCATGATGTTGTTTCTGTTGTTGAATTGGGCCTTTTAGACACACTGTAAATATTAACTGCGATGCCACCTAGTGGTCTGTTCTGTTAAGACTGACCATGAATAGGCAGGAAGAAGAGGACTTTTTTCACAGTGGGATTTAAAACTGTTAAAATATGCCATTGACAAATCTTCAAATGGACTGTATCACCCGCTGGTCTGAAACAGCAGTTGTAACTGATTCTTATTCATACAAACACTTTCATGCATTAAATGGTAACGTGAGTCTACCCTGTGACTCTAACAGTCCACTATGGGGAACACAAGATTCTTCATCAGCTTCATCTAGTGTAGTTCTGAGTTTTTACTATAATCTGACACCAGAAATAAAAATGAGTCAAACCTATTAGGTAAATATGGAGCTGATGTCTTTCCTCTGTCATATCGTGATGATAGCTCACATCACCAACTGTTAGATCACTTGAACGAATGGAGCTGAGCTTTGAATCGCATTCTTATCTTCAGCATGAATCAAGGCTGGAGGCAACGCAGTCAGGTTAAAACAGGCATTATATATTTCGTGATTTATCGGATTAATGTTCTCTTTAGTTTTAAGGTAACACTATATAGGTCTCCATACACAGCTTTTAACACACCCCTTATCAGTGGGTGATTTTTTTTTTAACAGGGGGGATGGCCCAATGGTCGACGATACTACTCTATAGAGTATATAAGGGGATGACAGGTTAACGAGGGGGATGCATTTTAGTCAATTTGCTAACAAGGGGGATGGCGCCCCCCCCCCCCCCCCCCCGCATCCTCCTACAAATCGCCTACTGTCCCTTTATCCTCAAGCTGCAAAACACGCCTAATTTATGTAATCTTATTATGATCATACATGATCGCAGAATTTCTGGTGTTACGAGTCTCAGACAGGTCTGGATAAAGCTATTCAGAAAACTGGGATTCTTTAATTGTTTCTTTTTATATTATTTCTTTTTATATGGTTGATAAATACCTCCTGACAATTGCTTCAACCGCTTCAGCCCATTCCTCCTCCTAAAAAATGTAAGCCTTTGTATGCTTCTCTACGAACATGAAAGACCTCAAAGCTCACAATTTAGCAAAATAAAGTGTCTCGTCTGTCGAATCAAATTTGGATATTGTACCTTTAAGTCTACACGCTTCAGTTACAGTCCAGCGTCGCTAATTTTTCTAAATGTCAAATGCTGTGTTAAAGGTATTGTGTTTACGTATGTGGCAAATTTGAGCTTTCCCTCCCAGCAGCTTTGCTCTCCTTTAAGGCATAGTGTAGGAGGCAAACAGCGCTAGTTGGCTGTGAACTCAGAGAAGCTACTCCTGAATAATGATCAGGCCCTGCAGACACCGGCACGTCAAAACCGCCTCACGTCAAATCAGCAAACAGCACACAGACTCACACCCCCCGAGATACATCACCCACAGTGCACCACGTTCTGTAATGAAAGACGTGATTTTTAAAAAAAAATGTTAAAGGACTCTTTGAAAAAGACCCAAGATGATAGCAACTGAGTGATGAAATCACCTACTGTAGGGAGGTATCAAAAGTGTTAACAAAGCAACACGAGGTACAGGTCTTAAAATGTGTTCTACGAATTAAGTGGCCACCCACTTTTAACGTTATAGTCCTAAACCAGGATGAGCTTGGCTGAGTAAAAGAGAGTTATGCCGTTTTTCTTTGACGTCCGAGGCCAGTATTACCCCAGTTAGCTTATCTTGCACATGAGTAAGTCGGTGCATTTGGACTGCTGAGGCGTACAAGCACAATAATTTACAGCACTGGAGCTTTACCCCATAGTTCCGTAGATGCTGCGTTTGTATCTGATGACCATGTCTCAGCAAAAGGCATGTAAAATATCCCCAAAAATTTTAAGTGAGCTAATTACATTTCTAGGGTCCTCTAAAAAGATTTACATCTCTCAACAGCAGGCCCACTATTTTTTTTTTATCTAATTAATGCGCAACAGACCTGAAACTGACATTAAAGATTTCTCTCTCCACACGGTTTTGGAGACAAATGATCTATTAATGATAAGCCATGCAAAAAGACAAAACAGTCTGGTGAGACTATGAAAATAATCGGTAGTAGCAGTAACTCCCTTTTCCTTCACACGCCACTAGATGGCAGTGCCCCATAGTAAACCAAAAATAATAGTTTACCGTTATTATGCAATTACACACTATGTCAGTGCCTCCAGATGAACGGAAAGGACAAATCAGCTCTGAATTGCAGTACAGAGCAAAGGTTCTGTAAGGAACACACTTAACATGAAGTGTTTCCAGTAATTGTGTATGTAGGCAGTCATTACATGTCCAAGTGAGTATAGCAGCTCCTTCACCAATGTACACAGCTATATTTTGCACTTATCCTAAGTGTAATAAACACGCACAGTGCTCTACTAGCCAAATAATTCTTTTTAGATTGTTACATTTAAATTATTAGTAATATTTAAATTACTATTATCATTCAAGGGTTGCATATATTGTTAACTGGAAGCATAGTTTAACTGCTGGTAACAGCAGAGCTCCCACAATTTGCTTGTGGAATTGCAAATACAAAACACATAACTGTTAAGAATGTCTTTTTTAAAAACTTGAGTCCTTATTATCTTATTTAGAAAACCATATGGACTGTGAAATCAGAGTTGTTTATGAAGCCTGGTTTAGATCTGTTCAGTGAGCAGTATATATGACACCAACATAGATTTTTTCTTTTCTTGTGCATGGGGTATGTTTATGAAGGAATCATTTCCACTCTGAAATCCAGCCTGGAGAAGAGATGGAAACAGGCCTCAGGGCAACAGCTGCAGACCACAGAAATATAGCCGGAGAAGAATGAGGCTAGATGATGAAGCAAACAAACATTCAATTCCATCGTTATATTTGCTCCACACACGTCTCCCAAAATGGAAGTCTTTAGATGTGCATATATATACACATCTTCATACATACACAGGCACACACACACACACACACACTTCATAATTCAACTGACGTTCCATCCCCTTTTTTCTTTCCTGTTTCTTTAGTATGTGGGTAGTGGTGTGAGAAATCTCTTCCTTCGTCTCTCCTGTCTCTTTCACTTCCTTTTACCCCCGTAATTCCTGTGCTCTTTTCACTCATTTTAAATATTTTTATAATTGTTTCTCTCCATCACCCCATCTTTTTCTTTGATCCTCTCTCTACCAGTTCTTTCTCTCTTTTACTCTCTCACTTTCATCTTCTCCCTGTCCACCACTCATTCTTTCCCTTTCACCTATCCCTGCTCTATCCTCATCCATCTTCAAGCTTGTCTTTCTGAGGTGTATGTGGGCAGCACAAGTCAAGGGCAAAATTACTATGGTGATCACATTTGACTGTAAACTATAGCTCACTACATGGGGAAAACTGCATTATATGGAGAGATGGAGAGAGAGAGAGAGAGAGAGAGAGAGAGAGAGAGAGGTATTCTTTCATTTAGATGCTCACATGTGTAATAGTGATGAGATGGATATGACATGAACACGGTATGGCTATGATACTTTATGACTTTATGTGTCACCGTTTCTTTCTCTCTTCGCCTGTTAACATTACTGACATTTTTTATTGTTATGTTTTCGAAATACGGGGAATGAGCACACGTGTCAGTAAACTAAACTGCACTGACTGAATTAGAGAGAAAGAGAGAGAGGGAGAGAGTAGAGTCCATATTCAAGAACAGGATCATGCATGATAATCTCTGACATTGTGACCTACGACCTCATATCCTGATTGAACCTGAAACTCATGTGTCACTCAAACCTTCAGAACAATCTTAGCCATATGTAAACAACAAATTCAAGACATTACTAGACTGTTTGAAAACCTATTCTAGGATGTGTAACAGACTAAATGAGTTAAATGGGCCATGTATCTATGGTCTAGGTTTACATGTTTAAAAATGTATTTGATATAACGGGATAATTTAGAGAACTAAACTAAAAAGACATGGTAATTATCCTAACATATAGCTTGACAGCATGTCTTACAGTGAGCTCATTAATATTGCTCTCTTGATTTAGGAGGACTGAGTTACTGGTCAAAAAAACGATGAGGAGTTTTTACCAGCCTTACTCTGAAGGTGAAGGTTTAATGTAGCCAGTCCTACAACCATGCTGCAATCCACCCTCAAAGCATTTCAGTTGACATACGCTGCCCCGTTTCAATATGAAAAAGTTTCAATAAGAAGTGTCAGTAAGAATAACCTTCACCTCATTACACAGCTACAGACTGATCAGTGTTAAAAGACTGTTTTAATCCTAGCCTGTATTTTATGCAAAAACTACAAAACTGAGGTAAAAACTGACAAAAGTGATACCTTAGGGGATAATTATATATCACACCCATTTTATATTCTCGTTGTAATGCCAGCATTCATCAGTGGCTACTTTTCAGGTGTTTAAACCGCTTTTGGGGCAAAAGATTTTTTTGTATAGGCTTCTAACAATAATTTAGAAAAAGAAAATTGTCAGATCATTACTTAGACCTACTCAACCA
Source organism: Chanos chanos (assembly GCF_902362185.1). Classification (NCBI taxonomy): domain Eukaryota; kingdom Metazoa; phylum Chordata; class Actinopteri; order Gonorynchiformes; family Chanidae; genus Chanos; species Chanos chanos. The sequence goes on along the minus strand of NC_044498.1, from coordinate 36,041,692 downwards.
CAAAAACTACCAAAACCTACCCTTGTTACCAAGGAAGACAGATTGCTGAACACGAAGCTTTGTGTTGCTTAAACATAACCAAACTACCAGTAAACTAATGGTTTATGTCAAGGAAACCATTGTAATGATTTTTTCTTATTTAACTGAAAAGTAACAGAAAATATAACATTACTCAAAAATAATTAAAAAAACGTGTTCCCAAACTTTTGTCAGGTATTGTTAGATAGATTTAACTGCTTGAGCTGATCTAGGGACAGTCATAGGTGGCACACAACCAACATGGGTTTATCACCACCGTCATCATCAGCATCAGCATCATCACCACCACCATCATCATCATCATCATCATCAACATCAACATCATCATCATCAACAACAACAACTCACTAAACACTTACGATCATATGCATAGTGGCATAAAACAATATGTCACAGGACATTGAAATATCAAGATGTGGACACTAAGATGATGAATAACACTATGTGTTACAGAGATTTAACTAAAACAATGAACTGTCGTTTGACTGCATGTGACTGCTGCTGTTCTGGGCACAGTGCATAGACTTCATCATGTCTAATGCTATGGCTATGCTTGAGCTTCCCCTCACATGACCCAACTGATGTACTTCCAAAACAAGTCTAATTAAATAAGAACTAATTACACACAAGAGTGACTCTCTAGAACACAAGGTCACCATATGCAGCTCTTCCCTGTCTCTTTCCTATTTTCTCCGAGCATTAAAGTTTGCTGCTGGTTTTTATTGGCTGGAAGTTACTGGAATAATCTGATAATGTGGAGGGTAGGGTGAAGGCTTGGCCTTGTGTAAAAAACACTCAGCTGCATAGCAAATGTGTCATGGTATTTTCATGGCTTGTCATGGCCCAGTGGCATTTATGATGGTCTTAAGACACACACACACACACACACACACACACACACACACACACACACACACACACACACACAAATACACAAACACACACTCAAACACACACACTGGCAGCTGTGTTAGCTATTTGTATGACCCCCTGCAGTTTCTCCTGAAGACATCTCCATCTCATCCTCTTCTGCTGTCAGGAGATATGAAATACTGAGTAGTCACACGTGCATGCGCGCGCAGACACACACACACACACACACACACACACAGACACACACACACACAGAGATGCCTGTCTCCTCCATTGCTGTTGTGGAGTCAAAATACTATATGAGGTATGAAGCACAAACATGCACACGTGCGCGCATGTGCACACACACACACAAACACACACACACACACACACACACACACACACACACACACGCACACACACAAACCTATCTGTCTCTTTAACTGCTGTCAAAGGGTATAATATACTGAACACCCACTCACAAACACACTCACATTCATCTCCCCTGCTGTCAAACAATATAATATACTGTACATATCACACAGAGACACACAAGCAAAGCACACAAACACTCACACATCAATACAACCACATGCACATACTGAGTCCTCTGTTAATTCGATGGTGAAAAAATACATTTATTGGAGTCCATGATAATGTAGAAAAAGGTTTTTGTGAAGGGGTGGACTTTGGACTTGGTTACAGCTCTCAGTGTGTTAGCTGTTTCAACGCTGAGGCCAAATATGGCACACAACACACAGGTCCATGGCTCCTTGCATGACATCGTGGATCTTGTTGTGACATCACAGATTGTGTTGTGACATCACACATTCTATTGTGAATGCCACTATTACATCGAATCTTGCTATAACAAATCACATCCTGCTATGCTGGCATTTAGGAAAAGGACAGATTAGAACAACGTGGATAGAATGTTCTGGAAAAGAAGAGTAGAAGGGAAGAGACAGGGTTGTGGTATGACATCACTCTGAGCTGTAGATCCAGATTAAAACGAGCCCCCACTTTGTCCAACCATACCAAAATACTGTTGCTTTACCTTTCATTCCTGCCAGACAAATCAAATGATCTGATAACAGTGGTTTGAGCTGAAATAGAGACTGGACTTGATGGACAGATATTAAGTGCCATGTTGATTAGGATAAGAGGTAAGTTGCATGGTAATGTTATTGCCAAAATAAACACACACACACACAGACACACAAAAAAAACTATATACCCTCAATGTTACAGAGCTTGATGAAGTAGAATGTGGTAAAAAATAATGACAGCAAACCTAATATCCAATTTATGACTCTAATGAAACATATCTGCAATACATAATCCATCTACTGCTCTCATAAAACTAGCATGGGTCTCATTCTGCCTGCAGGGGGTTGTCTATACTATTTTAGGATCTCTTTTTTCATGCATAACACAGACACACACACAGACACACACACAGACACACATACACACACACACACACACACACACAAACTTAACTTGCTGTGGCACGATGTTCTTTTGCTAGCTTGACTAAGAACAATTAAAGACAAATCCTACGGGCAGAATTACCCAGAACAGCTTTGAAATCCAACTTGAGAGTATTAAAATCCATTTGAGGGTTGAAATGACATACAACTAATACAGTTATGTCATGGTATCATTTTTTTCTCCTTGAAACTTAACAAAATATAATTCTGAGAGTAAGGATATATGTTTAAAGACATACTGTATTGTTCAGTGTGATATTTATGTTTTGTTTTTCATATCACAGCATAATAGCTTATAAACCCCAGTTCTGATAGCATCTCACAGTGCTTTGCATACTCAAAAATCTGCAGCAACCTAAAATAACGCAATAAAAACATACACAAATAAATGTCTAAACTCAGATACTGAGTATTAAAAGTGAGGGACAGAGGGACAGCTTTCCCCCGGTGATATGATCTTTTATCTGTTAGACATTACAGTTCTCTTAAATATTCTAACTCTTCTCAAGTTAACAGAAATAATTCTAGTGGGAAAAATGAAAATGAAAAGGATTGATGGCTTGCATAAAGAAGAATAGAAAGAAAAGAAATGAAGTGAAACTCAACTAACTTTTCTGACAAACAGGTAGTCAGATGTGTTTTAAAGACATTCTAACCGCATTTCAGTCACACATACACGCTTTTAAACCTTCGTCTTTCTCAATGTCACATGAAACTCCTTCCATCTTGTTCCTGTTTTGTTTTTTTTTTCCCTTGCAGAGAGGAAACACTGCAACATAAGATTTGACTGAGTTAAAATGAGATAAGCAAGTGAACTAGATAAGTGAGTCAGAATTTAAACCAAAATTGATTTTAGGAATGGTATTTCTTCACTTCTTTCCTTTTTCTTTTTTGTTCTCTTTTCTGTTTGTTTTGTTTTGTTTTTTTTGTTTGTTTTCTTTTTTTAAAACTTGGTGTTTGTGCCTGGAGGACATTTGCAAAATACACAGCACACAGTCACACACATTAAGCATTGCATGCTAGTTTCATTAAAATAAGAGGCGTGGTTAAAAAAATCACTGAGCTCATTGATGAACCTTCTCTGCTAGTCAATAGGATAGGCTGTGTTGTTTTATTCAATGATGTGTGGTTTTGTGAGGACTAATTGGGTCTTCTCACTAATGGGACACAATAATAATTATGGCAATTGTCCTTCTAGCACCAGAGGTTAACACACTGGATATATGACTGTTGTACAATGTTCTCATGACAACAGGACAATGCGACACCATAGAGATAGGACAGTTGGTACAGGTTTGTTCTAGAACAATCAAAGAGAGAGATAATATCTCTTTTAAATCTTTTACTTTGAACACTGTTTAGGCTCAACAGAACTCAGGTTAAAGCAGATCATTTTGTATATTACTAAGTTTTCTCTAGTTGTTATTCACAGTATATAGTAAGTACGCTCCGTAGAATGGTGAAAACACAGATGAATTGAAATTGCTGGTGTGTCTGTCTTGCACAAGGACACTGACTGTCTCTACAGACTCTGTTTACAAGTTGGACATGACTTCAAGAGCTTATTCTTATGAATTATTCAGTTTTTACTGATGTTGATTTGACTGACACAAATACCCTTAACATACACTCCTGCACACACTCACTCACACACACACACACACACGCACGCACACACACACACACACACACACACACTGGAACCTGTTATTGTGTGTGGTAAAAAGCAGATAAAGGTACTTTGGGGTAGGGGGCACACAGGAGATGGGTTGTAGTGACTCCAATTCCACTGCTAAAATCAAAGCAGATTTTCATTCATCAGAGAAAACTGTAGTGCCACGACTAGGATATGATTATTCTGTACAGTGAACAATGTAACAGTGAAAAAAAGGCATGATAGTAATAAAAAATAAGTCCCATATCTCCAACGTTTGAATTTATATTTTGTATCCTAGAGGTTTAGGGGGGGTCGAGAGAGTGGGAGCCCTTAAACTACACGGTAGTTTCGTTTCTCCAGGGTCCAGTGCGTATATTCCCCGTGCTGTCTGAGGGATAGAGAGGACCCTCGTGAAGGCCGCTCTTCAGAATCCCATTCTGATTGGGTGGATTCTGAGGGTAAGACTGTCTACGCGGGTGCATCTCCAAGTGGCTACGGTGCGTTGGCCCCACCAACTCATCCTCTGCCAACTTCCCACATCCACAAAGGAAAGTGCCAGCCTCGCCCGTCTCTGGCTGGCAGACGGTGGGGAAGAGGTCGGCCTTGGCGCAGCACACGTGCCGATGACAGAGCACGTGGCAGGAGCCCGGGGGCTCGTGGCAACAGGAGTGGTGCCCCTCGTGCGCCAGGTGGCAGATGTGCCCTTGCCGTTCGTGAACGCTTAGCGGGCTGTTTGTGCGAGAGCTGTGTACGCTCCCTCCGTCCACGCTGGAGGGGAGGTGGTAGGTGAACTCCCGTTCTCCGCCCGAAGGGCCCCGATGTCGGCCGAAGTGCCGCGATTTAGTCCTGCCGCCCTTGAGGCAGCGGTGGAGGTGAACGGCCGGCCGATACCCCTCCGGGTCGGCGTGGAGCAGTACGTGGGCCGGCGGCGTGTCGTCCTCCAGAAGCTGTTGACTGTGTAAAGCAGAGCAACACGGTGCTACGGGAGACAAACAGGTGACGTGATTTTGAGCCACCTGCAAGTTGCTCAGCTTACAGTGGCCTGTAGGACCGTGGGAATGCCCCAGCAAAGCTTTCCCCGGGCACGAAGAGTCTAAGTGACAGTGGGTATGCCCATGCCCAGGAGTATCTCCGTTCACATTGACCTTAGGCCGGGCATGGGCCTGGGCAGAGCAGGCGTTGGCACGGCGACCAGGACAACAGGAACACCAGCAGTGCCAGACGTCGTCTCTCTTGGCACAGTGATGAATCAACACAAACAGGCCCAGAGTGACAGAAAACGCTCCATACAAACAACTGAAAATCATGTCCAAGAAATGGCCTTGCGATACAGCCAGTGCCCCAAAGGTCCATGTGGCGATGAAGAGGAAGAGTGTGAAGGCAGCTGTCCTCAGCTGGGCTTTTAAGGAGTGTTCATTGGCCAGCAGAGAAGGGTTGATGAGGCCTGGGCAGCCCCCGTGACAGTGTCCCACGTCGGACGTGGCCCCCGGCTCCCCCTGGTGGCAGTGAGCTACGTCCGTGGATGCTAATCTCTGCTGCTCCTCCGTTAATGCCTTAAGCTCATACTTCCTCTCCGGGTGCTTTCGCAACTGGATGAAGGTGCACAGGAAGTAGACACAGGTTACTATGACGATTAACGCCACAGGTCCATAGAAGGCTCCCAAGCTGGGCTCCCATGCCATCCAGCAACTGCAAATGCAAAAGTACTAGAGTTAGCCACCTAGCTCAGCACCAACAGGCTAGATGTCACACAGGATCTGTGGCATTACTCTTACTGGAGAGGATAACACAATTAGCTCAGGTTGAAAGGAGAGAAAATGGCCTTGTTCAGCTCGTTTGTGAGAGAAATGAAAAAGCATTAGCCAGTGAGGCTTGTGGGTTTGTTCCTAAGCAAACCATAATGAAACCGTGAACATGAACGCTAAGCTTAAAATCACAGAGAGAGAAAGAGAATTAGTACCGCAGAGGAAAATTTCATTAGCCAGAAACACATAAGAAAATGGACCTGCTTAACACAGTTACGCAACACGTGAAAATAAAACTTTTCCATTGAAGCTTGTGTGTTTATTCGAGAGCAGATAGAGACAGTTTCAGAAACAGACGGAATGAAATGGACGGTGTAAATTCTGGAGATGCCAATACTCACTAAGGTGTATTTTCTCTGCTCCCATAGTTCTCTATGTTGGTGGCTGCTGTGATTCCACAGATGATGAAGGGCACTCCTCCACTGACTAAATAAAATCTACACACACACATACACGCACACACACACACAGAGAGAGAGAGAGAGAGAGAGAATATTGTTTATGACAGTCATCTTTTACTGCACTGAGAATAAGAGATATATAATGGAAAGGGGAAGAATCTCAGTTGGCGTGGTTGAGTCAGAGAGAAACAGACAAAAAACACATCACATAAACTTCATTACCCGCCACAGGAGCACGCACTGAGATATGATGTATGACTCTGATTAGTGTTTTACACATATATCTGACTCACAGATGTAAAACAAAATGCCTGAGAACACGCTCTGAGTCACCTAAGCATCTTTAGTCAGCTTGAGCTATAGTTCTTCTCCTTCCAAACAATAGCATTAGATAAAACAGAGGAAGAAACTGAGAGAGGAATACGTGCTAGGACACACTGTCAGTACTATGTCAGCAATACTATGAGCAGAGCAGCCGACTACTGCTGAAAAAAATATCACGTATCTTTCTCTCTCTCTCTCTCTCTCTCTCTCTCTGTCTCTCTTACTCACACACACACACACACACACACACACACACACACACACACACACACACACAAATGGCTCCATGCAGGTGACTCAGACATATCACTGGATGGTTCATAGACAGAGCAAAACTGACTCAGAGAGAGAGAGAGAGAGAGAGACAGAGACAGAGATGAAACAATAGCTCCAGAAGAGTGGTAGAGGCAGATTCAGCTGTTAAAGCCAGCAGTCTGTTCTGCTACTGTTATAGTTAAATAGTTCACCAGCTCAGCGGCATAACTGAAATAACATTTCTTCCTTTCTCTTTCTCCCTCTCTCTGGCTTTTCCCTTCATTCTCTCCTCGATTCCTCTTTTACTCTCTCAATCCTTTTTTATGTGCTCTTCTTCTCTCTGCCCCTCTCCTTCCCACTCGCCCCCCCCCCTTTTCAGCACACCCCCTGAAATTCAATTACTGTCATGATGTTTAATCTCTTCTCCTCTCTTCTCCTCTCCCCTCCTCTCTTTTCCTCTCCCCTCCTCACCTCTACTCTCCTGTCCCCTCTTCTCCTCTCCTCTGGAGTCCAGACACCTCATAACCACTCTTCAGTGACACAGGTATTAATGATGGAATTGCTGAGTGTGTGTTAGAGTGTTTTATAGCCATTTCTAATCCCATCCCCGAATGCCAGTCCAGTCCTGAACACCACACACACACACACAAACGCATGCATGCGCGCGCACACACACACACACACACACCACTTTTATTACAGCCCATTCACACTCATTCAGAACTGTACACCTGGGGCCACTGCTTCTGAGCGGCAATTCAGACAAACTCATCAGCTGTTACAGACAGACAGCAAGTACACCTATACTCAAATGTACCTCGTCCCTCTCCCCTGTCCTTTCCTATCCTTTCCTTTACCGCTCTCTCTCTCTCTCTCTCCTCTCTGGAGCAGTCCGGTCAAACCCAATAGGCACAGAATATATTTAAATCATTGTTTGAAAAATGGTGAATGTGGGCCACAGCCTGAGGGATAACTCTGAAATACTGAATGTGTGGTAGGCTTCACAGACATCAGAATAAATAAACAAACACAAACACACCACACAGCATCAACTCCATAGTCATCCAACCAAAATTTCCTATTTTCCCCTCACAAAAAAGGTATGACAAACCAGTTATAATTGACTATGTATTAATAACCCAGAGAGATTCAAATTTGAACGTGTCTCAAATAAAATGTTACATAGGTCTCTACTATCCTGCATTTATTTATATAGTAACAATCATTCAAAAAGAAAGTTTAAACTGCTTTTGAGAGATAAAGAAACCAACATATATACTTACAACATACACGTACCCATGTTTTTGTGTGTGTATTGTGTATGTGCTTGTGTGTGCTTGTGTGTGTGTGTGTGTGTGTGTGTGTGAGCGTGTGCGCATGCATGTGTGTGCATGTGTATGTGTGTGTGTGTGTGTGGCAGCACAGGACAGCCTGGTGTAAATGGTTATGTGGCTAAAACGTTGCTTTAGCTGACAGGCCAATAGGCTGCTGTCACAGAGAATATGCGGGCGCGTGTGAGGACTGAAGATGGGACAGGGTGGAGCGCCGGTTGTACGCAGGCCTAGCGTTTAGGCTCAGAGAGTGAAATTGATTTGTCTCTGAACGGCCGTTTTTTTTCTCCGGGCCGGGCGGCAGGCATTAGAGTCAATCACAGAGGATCAGCACAGCAAGTGCATTCCCAATAGAGCCTGCTGCACTAACATCTCTTACAAAACACGTCACAAACGTAAGAGACAGACACACAGGGACTCAGGGACAAATCTCTGCATCCAGCCAACGGGAGAGACAGCGAGAAGTGAAGCTCCACGCGGTGAAAGGCCAGTCTACGAGAGTGACTGCTTCTGGAGAGCAGTGTGGGGTGTGTAGAGGAGATATGGGGAGGGTATGTGGAGATAGCGAGCTCAGAAGAGTGCTGTTGGAGCCTTTATTCATTTTAAAGAGATAGAGAAATATTCAGAGGGCTGTCTGAACTAAGCTGTCTCTGCTCCACATTGAGATGCCTACATGACTCAAACTTGTCTTGCCCCATTTTTGCCAGAGACTGACATAGAGAAGTGCACATAAGTTTGGAGAAAACGATTTCCTCGGGAAAAATACATTTTTAAAAAACAGCCTTTTGTAATGTGTTTTAATTTACAAGAGGCCATTACAGTTTACAATTAGAGGTCAAATATGATTAAAGGGCTATCACAATGTGAAATATGAGCCAAAATTAGGGGGTTTTTTTTCTATAGGAGTAAAGCATTGAATGTATGTTAAGCACAAACTGAAGGACCATGACATAATTAAGGACGAGCAGTCATGATCTCAGCCTTGTCCCTATGAATCTTCATCTCTAAACTTGAAGGCAAAATACAAACACACCACACCAATACGCTAAGGATGATGTGTCAGATACTGAATTAATCTTAATTTTACTGTGATTTTAACTTAAAATGACAGAAAATGTCCTTATGACATTGACACAGCAAAACAGTCTCTCTCTCTCTCTCTCTCTCTCTCTCTAACACACACACACACAGCTCTGACAGTTTTTCTGAGGATTTCCGGAAATTGAGTTATATAGCTCAGTCACAATCCGCAAATAGCATACCCAGCACCCCAGAGCCAAGAGGAATATGTCCCAAAGCCGATCCTCTTAAACACGCTAAAAAAAGAATAAGAAAAAATAGAGATAGAGGAAAAAAACAGGCGGCAACATATAATCAGGGGCAAGGGGTTTATGAAGATGAGAAGTAAACTTCATCAACCTGCCTGATAAACAGATAAAAGACTTGTGAATGTGAAATCTTCCTGCTCAGAGACATCACACACACACACACACTTGGGGTAATTAATTTCAATGTGTGGGTGGCATAAGCAGATTTTTCACTCTCTGCTGCATGAAGACACTATGCTATATCCTTAAAACAGAATAACATTATGAATAACTGTTGATTAAGATATTACAACAACTCAGCTAATTAGTTCTCACATTATAATGGCACAGATAATAGCAGGCTGGCAACTGAACTCGAGAACTTAAATATAACATGTTAAGCATTTGCATATGTCTCTGAGAATAAGCACAAAACAGAATTATAGTGGTTGAGAAGAATGGTGTATTATTTTCCATTTACCTTAAAAGACAAAAAAGGAAATATTTTGACAATAGCATAGCCAGTTACCCTATAATGGCCTGTCTAACTCTACTAGAGGACACCTGACTAAAAAACCCACTCAGTTTCTGGGACATATCAGCCAGGAGAAAAAAAAAACCCCACATTGTCAGTGTGAATTCAAACCGAGGCACTTCTCTGACCTATTTTCTACTTAACGTGATTGAAAACGATTCCACCCAAAACTTCCAACCTTGTGTCGGCCCATTTAAAAATAAATGCACCCACAAGGTGCTGAACATCCTTGTTTTATCAAAATTTGAAAATTGATTAAAAAAAAAAAATAGATACCATTCAGCTACCACGGCAAAAAAGAGAGTGTGATGTGTTTATGGTCTTAACTAAAACAAAAAAAAGCGTGGCCTGAGGCAAGAGCCTGTTTTACATGTAAAGCATTGGAGCATAACATTGTAGAGGAGTAGCAGCATTATAGCTCAGTTGCCTGAACACAAGTAAATCACTATAGCAACTTACATTTTCTCCCAGGGTGGGCGATTCACAAGTGTATCTATTTATTTATTTACTTATTTATTTTAAATCTAAAACACAACAGCAGCTGTGAGCAGGTTTGTATCAGAGCTTGTTAGCAAAATGCTAATAGCAGGTTAATGTGAAGGCTTAGCATCACCTGTCCTAATCAACAGAACATTCAAAAAACTAAAAAGAAAACATCGATATATGCTCCCATCAAGTTCATTTAAACATTGCTCTTTAAGTAACGTATACATAGTTATAGATATACTTACAGCTTGGCTTTATCCAGGCTAAAACTAACTCAGGTGTGATATCCATCAGAATGACTTGAAAGTGAAGAAGTTTGCTTTGGGTTTTCTGTATGCATATGACATATGATTCATCCTGTTGTAGTAGTTTGTAGTAGTTTAAATGAGAATTTACATGAGAGGTATCATAGTGAAGTATTTAGATGAACAGATTAAAGAAGCTGATTGGATAAAGAAATATTAGCATGTCATCAAAATCCATTCTATGAAAACAGACACCAAGACATCAACCCTCAGAATGCTGATCTAAAAAAAAAGAGGCAATTATTAGCAGTTTAGGTCATGAACATTCCACCATATACTGTTCCATTTTAGAACATTGCCCAATGTCATAAAACATTCCAGAACACAGTTTTTACCTGAGCATGGGCTGTCTGGGTGAGTGGGGGGGTGGGTCTCCATCCTGAGCTTGCTGGGGTTTTTTGGTCACCTGTTTGTAGATGTTCCGTGCCGTGACTCCAAGCCACAGCATTGTGGACAAAGAGGAGTAATGTAGCACAACACCAACCTAAAAGACATCACCGAAACAGAACAAAGGTCAGGAAATGTGTTCAACAGTAATCTGTCTTTCTTTCAGAGTAAGGCTTTCAGGTGTCGCTGCTCATTCTCAGATGTGTTTCATCTGCAGACCTTATTCACTTCCCCAGAACACTGTGGCTCTTCATACTTAATGTAGCGACTGACAGATTAGTGAGAGGATAAATGGATGCACTCATACCTCTCACAGTTTCCAGAAATAACTAGAATACAGTACCTGCAATGTGCATCTGTTAGTTAGCTGTAGTATTTCTCTTTTATTATACAGAAAATATATTATTATGTTAATATTCATGCTTTTGTTTGTGAGAGAGCCAGACAGAAAGGGAGAGAGAGAAGGGAGAGAGAGAGAGAGAGAGAGAGAGAGAGGAGTAGCTTGTGTGTTATGTTGGATTTTCTATGGTTCCTCTGTGTTCGGTCAGCTGTCATGCAAACCAACTGAAATCAAAGGCAACATCTCTGCACTGCCTGCATAGCATAAACGACCCCCCCCCCCCCAGGGGACTAAAATATTAGCCTTGGAGTCCAGACTTTAATTCAAAGTGAGTTTGCTCTGAAACTGAGAGCATTCTGTGAGGACATTAACTTGGACTGAGGCAAGGACCTATCACCATACCACGCAGGAGCAACGAAAAGAACTTGAAATTGGGTGGGAAGGTGTGAGATACAGATTTTGTCCATTGAACATCATTCAAATTTCTCAATAAGCTATTGGTCACCAAACTTCATTTTTATGTTATTATTCTCAAATCAAGTTATTATTCCTGGTATTATGTTCTCAGACAGCTGCAGCAGAGATGCAAAGATCACCAAATGTAGATTTAATCTAATCCAATCCAAAGGAAAGCTTTTGATAAAAAGCTTTGATCAAGTCACAGGTGGTTTATTTGTTTGGCAAGTCCTCACAGTTGTGAGTAAAACTCTTTTGTTTCTTTGTGCTGTAAAATATTAATGACCACAGGAACAAGACAACTACAACAAAAACACTTCAACTCACAAGCAAACAAAAGTGCACCCCAGGGAAGCATAAATAAGACAGCTACTAAGAGACACAGGACAGTTTGGGAAAGAAAGAGAGAAAAAGAGAGAGGGAGAGAGAGAGAGAGAGAGAAAGAGAGAGAGAGAGAAAGAGAGAGAGAGAGAGAGATTTCCTTAGTGTCTCTTTTATTTAGTGACAAAGCCTTGAGAGAGTTTATGTATTTAAAAGGTGGAATTAAACAATAAAAGACTGATTCAACATAACACCATCACATTTGTCAGAATCAAAAATACAACCCTCAACCTGCCAAGTGCCAAAAGACATCCAATGAATAAGTCCCTGATTAGATTCCAGGAAGGGCACTCAGAAAGAAGAAAGAGAAGAAGAACAAGAGAGGATGAGAAGAGAAAGAGATAAAGGGAGAAAGACATGAAATATTTAAAAAAAAAAAAAAAACGTAAGAGAGATAAATAGGCTTAAGAGCTCCACGAAAGCTAATGCTGAGACAAGGGAATGCTGGATCTCGGCTACCCAGAAAGAGTGTCTCCTCGCTGGGATGTGTGACCAGCAACACCGGAGATGATCACTAGCTGTCTAAAACACAGAGATCCAGCACAAACGCTTGGAATAAACCCACTGCTATAGGACCCCTGCTCCTTGCAGAGGGACAATGATCCGGAATTCTGCTGGAAGGCTGAGGCTTCCGTCACTGATCCGACAGCATAAACAAATGTGTATCCAATGCTCTGAGCATCACAAGTAGAACGGGGGATTGATTCAGTCCTTTTGATGAATTTTCCTATCCATACACCCATATACACAGAGTGTATCATTTAAATATTGTCATTTGTTGTTTAAATATTGCTTTATAC
>NC_044498.1:35996035-36026035 GCF_902362185.1 Chanos chanos | reverse complement strand
ACTCTGTGCACACATCAATAGACATACATAATCAATTTTGCTGCACAGTTCTGAGAGCAGGGGATGAAGGGCTGAAGGGATGGAGTACTCACGGCTTGGCAGATGAAGGGATAGTTGATTCGGTTGATGCCTCCGGCGAACACGGCAAACGTCAGCGCCGTGTGGAAACAGAAGTTCAAGAGCATGTGCCATCCTTTGCGACTAATCCGAATGGTACTGGAAAAATAAACACATGTGATATATGAGAGGAACAAATGGGACTGACAATAATTACATACAAATGTCATGATACAAATAGGAAATCAATCACTTTGACAGGCAACAACAAGTGGATGGATTAAGCAGCCAATTAGTGTCACCAGTATCAAAATCAACTAAGTAAACATTTACTGTAATGATGTTTACTGAATCAGTGCACATGATCCACAGCATTCATGAAGGGAGGGAGAGGGACTGTGTTTGTGTGTGTGTGTGTGGGAGTGCGGAAGTGTGTGTGTGTGCGTGTGTATGTTTGTGGTGTGTGGGACATACAGAGTGAAATAGTAACATACACACTATACACTAAGAGAGAGAGAGAGAGAGAGAGAGAGAGAGAGAGACAGAGAACATTTAACAGACATTATCACCTTATAATGCCTTAATTTCATCACCCAGGGCAGTCAACACACAATTGTAAGTAAACAAACAAACAAACAAACAATTATTCAATTCAACAAAGGAATAAATAAGAGATTAAATAAAAAGTGTTTTAGAATAGAGGATTTCATGAGATAGTTTAACATATGTTCTTTGCTGATGTCTGCTTAATCCACTTCTGAAAAAGTGTCAAAATGATCAGTTCAAGGCCTCACAATAAGAGATGTGTGTGAGAGAGGGGGAGGGAGAGAGAGAGAGAGAGAGACAGACAGAGAGACAGAGACAGAGACAGAAAACCTTTGGTACAGTCTGACTGCTAACAGAAAAAAAAGAGGAAAAGGTGGGAAGAGAGTGAGAAATTGAGCGAGAGAGGGAGTGAGAGGGAGAGGTGGAATCAGAAGCCAGAACGGTAGCTCTCTAAGGTCATAAATCAAATGGCCAACAGAGGCAGAACAGCAGCGTTCAGGGCACTGGAGGCTGGCACACTTCACTGGGTCAAACAGCACAATCTGGCAACCCTCCACACAGCAATGCAAACTCCCAGTGTCTCTCAGCACACCAGTGTGCACACGTGGGTGCCTGTGTGTGCACGCCCGTGCATGTGTGGTGTGTGTGTGTGTGTGTGTGTGTGTGTGTGTGTGGTGTATGTGTGTCTGCACAACAGGCCATTTTTTTTCCCTTTTTCAAACTCGGTCCATTCAGTAAATGAACTGAATTTCAGTTCATTAACGTAAACATTTATATGCAAAGTAACAGGTGCTATGCAATGAAAGAATAGAATTAAAATTAATGACTGCATTGAATATGAATTGGCTCAAGTTTTGCTTGGACACACAGGGACATGAGAGAGAGAACCTTGATTTAAACCCAAGTCATCACTGACATCCAATTTACACTTTATTCATTGATAAAACCAAAAGGTTAAGTAATAAACAAAGCAAAGAGAGAATCACCTGTGTGCCAGATGTTAGTTTTTACCAGACTGTTCATTTTTATCAATAGGAGAGAGTCTAGAAAAACAGTCTGTAATCACAATTCATCTTTCCAAATGAGGACAGTGTGACAAAGATGTGAAATCCTATCTGCATTAAAGAATTAACTGGTGCACATGTTCATCGACACATACACACTCACACACACACGCACGCACATGCACACACACGCACACACAAACAGCTCCATGCAGGTGACTCAGAGACATATCACTCAATGGTTCATAGACAGAGCAAAACTGGCTCAGAGAGAGAGAGAGAGAGAGAGAGAGAGAGAGAGAAAGGGAGAGAGTGAGAGAGAGAGAGAGAGAGAGAGAGAGATGAAACAGTACCAGCAGAAGAGTGGTAGAGGCAGATTCAGCTGTTAAAACAGATTGCAGGCTTTAGAAAGCAGTCCACTTCTGTCCATTTTTTTTCACAGGGGATGAGAGGAGTCTAGTTGGCAAAGAAATGTTTGAAGTGTTTCTACTTGCTAGAGCTTCTCCACAGTGGAAGACAAATCATGAATAATTTGGGTTCTGTTTGATGAGTCATACTGTGTAGTTCTCTCTCTACCTCATTTAGTCCAAACTTACACCAAATCCAGCTAACACACCCCCTCTCAACACACACACACACACACACACACACACACACATACACACCAAAAAGCCCGGAATACACATAAGCCTTGTATCAAAGACATTATTAAAAGAGTTAAATCACAGAGCCTGTTCCAATATGCTAAAAAGGGCTTACTTCGCTTGCTACATGTTTCCAATTGCCCGTTAGAATTAAAATATTTTTTAAAACTTAAAGAGTATACATATTCACAGCAGCTCCACTGCATTTCCACAGAGAAATCAGCAAAATACCAAAACAGCAACGACTTCAACCACATGACCAAGACAGAGAAAGAGATAGAGAGACAGAGAGAAAGAGAGAGAGAGAGAGAGAGAGAGAGAGAGAGAGCAATTTAGAAACTTTTAAAAGGATTGAGAGAATCCTCCCTGTATTCCCCACACTAACAAGTAAAAAACAACTTCAGTGTATATGAGGAGAGACAGAGTGTGTCCAAATAGCTGTTAAATATGTATCTGCCTGACAAACAGTCCAGCCTTTCTGCTCTCTGCTGCTCTCTTACACACATATACATACATGCACACATACACATACACACCCACACCGAGCATATGCACCCACACAGACACAAACACGAAACTACTATCAATACCTTTACAGTGTCTTTCTGGTATATACTGTATATGTCTGACTTGTTTGGGTCTGTGTGTATCGAAAGTGGTTTTGGCAATATTTTATTTTAGAAAAGTCATGCCAGCAAAGCTCATTGAATTGAAGCGCACTAAACTGAAAAAGAGAGAGAGAGAGAGAGAGAGAGAAATAAAGAAAGAAAGAAAGAAAGAAAGACAGAAAGAAAGAAAGAAAGAAAGAAAGAAAGAAAGAAAGAAAGAAAGAAGTCTACAGACTAAACAGACTGAGGGAAAAATAGAGGTGTACCTGTGGTGCACAATGTAGGTGATGATGGAGGCAAAAAGACAGAGCAACATCACTGCCGTACAGGCATACACGACTGGGTGCAGAAACTCCCCCGGATATGGAGGGAATGACAGCACCTTCTTCAGATCCTGAGAGAGAGAGAGAGAGAGAGAGAGAAAGAAAGGGAGAGAGAGAGAGAGAGAGAGAGAGAGAGAGAGAGAGAGAAAGAGAAGGAGAGAGAGAGAGAGAGAGAGAGAAAGAGAGAGAGAGAGAGAGAGAGAGAGAGAGAGAGAGAGAGAGAGAGAGAGAGAGAGAGAAAGTAGTCAAACGCACAGCACTTCTCATGTCCAAACAGTGCTTCCAGTTATTTACAGAACACTCACTGCATTCCTCTCAGCTAAAACACAGCGGCACTGACGTACAGATAGAAACTGTTCTTTTGATAGAACAGATCAAAAACAATTTAAAACAACGACAGAGACAGAAAGTGCAGCTGAATAACAAGCACCAGACACAGATGAGCTGACTAATAGTGACGGGATCAGATTCAGCCGACAAAAGGACAGTGTGTGGGGAATGCTGTCTGCTTGCCAGATAACAGCACTACTGTTACACACACCATTATCACTGGATTACATCTGATACAATTAGATACAATTCAATTCAGTTTGGTTTAGTGCGAATCAATTCAGTTTCAATTCAGTTTAGTTCAATTCAATTCAACTCAGTTAATTTCAAATTAAACTCAAATTACTGTGCATTACTTGATCTAGATTACTTGATTCATTGACACAACTATGATAGTGAGAGTGCTTACAAAGTACAATCTAAATTCTAATCTAAACAAAATTTACATTGTGTACATTCTCCCACTGTCTTGTGAAAAGCAAGAGAGTTCACAGACACTGAGTTAAAATGTGGGGTGTTTGTCTTTCTGCTAGTGCAGAGCCTGGGGCCTATAGCTAACATTACAGAGACAGACATGGAGGATGATTGTTCAGTCTGTGTCCACAGTGACCATAAGCAAAGAGAAGGACAGAGAGAGGGGGGGGGGGTAAATCTCTCTATCCCTCCCTTGCTGAGTGTGTGTGTGTGTGTGTGTGTGTTTATGTTTGTGTGTGTGCGTGTGTGCTTGTGCGTGTGCGTGTGTTGTTCTGTGTGACTGATAGACACACAGTTGGCCCCCTCTATCTCTGTTCAGGTACCCAGGAGAGCATGAATCTCAGACAGGGTTCAGTGGTTGGGGCGTTACAGGGACCAGAGTGTGCTAAGAATCAGTGGTGCTGGCCTCTGGCAGGAGTGAGACACCAGCACACACACAGCAGTGTGGCAGAGAGACAGCTAGTAAACATTGAGTACATTCTGTTATAAACCGAGACCTTTACGTGGTGGTCGGAGGGTTGTGTGTGTGCGTGCATATGTGTGTGTGTGTGTCTATAGTGTGTAAAGCAGGTTTCTGCATTGATTATTGATTTATTGATCACACAAAAGGGCACCTCTGTTCCAAAATGAGGCAAAAAAGGAAGTGCAAGACCAGCATTTCACTACACCTACCAACTCTAATACACAGAGACTACTGTAACCAGACTAGACTCAGTCTCCAGGACACAAAAGCTTGGACACGTGTCTATAATTACAAAAAACACTGCATGTGTAATAGGATTTCTTCAATATCTTGAACCATCTGTTCTCAGACAGTGTGATATTGCAGTAAAATGTAAAGGTACTCAGAAATAACCAGAGCCTCTGTGAATAGGCATGGTTATGATATAGAAATCATGGAAATGGGTTTCGTGGAATACTATTCCATATTATTCATATATTGTTTAATTTCTTCAAATTCACAGTCCCATGCAATTTCCTCCTTACCCCCCAGCAGTGTGTAAATCCTCAACAAACCTGCTGCCTGTCTGTCTCAACCTGACCCAAAAAATCTGAATTTTTCTCTGTCATGCTCTTCTGTCATTGCATTTATGCTGCACACGTCACCATCACATTCTATCCCTGTCTCCTCAACTATTTTTCTCACTATCTGTCGCTCTCATTTTTTCCCCAATTCAGTTTGCTTTATTGCCATGACTGTTCCCTCACAATATTGCTACAGCATTAAAATAATGTTCTCTTTTTCTGTGTCTGTCTCCATCCCTTCTAACATTTTCTTTCTGACATTTCATCTCTCTCTCTCTCCCCCTTCCTCCCTCCCCCCATCTCTCTCTCTCTCTCTCTCTGCAGTGTCAGATAAGGCCAGTCTGGCTCTATTGTTATTGTTATTACTATCGTATTACATCACAGATCTCTCTGAGCTTCATTATTGTACCCCTGCAACCACCGCTCCAATTCATTACTGCTTAGCCGCAACATTAGCGTAGCTGTGCCCATCAGATTACAGCTGCCACATAGCGTCTTAGCTTCCCCGCCTCTCCCTTTTGCTCCTGCTGTTGCTAAACCAGCTCTTTAACCAGACACTACTGCTTTACAAATCTAATCCAGCTCTGCCTCTAACCCCACAAAACCCTAATCCAGATTACAGCTGCCAGTGAGAGACATTTCCATGGGTAGGTGCCAGACAAAACTGGACACCATTTTGAGAGGGGGGGGGAAAGTGTCTGTGAGCGAGAGGACCAGATTTGTCTAGAGGGTGAGGAGGAAAATCAGACACTGCTGTAAATATTTATTTCCACAATGGCCCTGAGGATTATTTCTGAAACAAATGTGACATTTACACAAACACACACTCCCACACGCATAAAAAAATATACACAAAGGCAAACATACTGACATGCATACAATTGCAGGCAAAGACAAACACACACTCACACACACACACACGCACACAAGATGTAAATCGCTTGGCAGGAGGCCACAATGCTAGAATGTTTTATCCTAAAAGACACACAGAGCCAGAGGCCAGAGAGAGAGAGAGAGAGAGAGAGAGAGAACTATAATGAAATAAAATAAAATTGTGTATACCATAAGTACGTAAACCATACTACCGTATCACATTTAAAGCACACGCGTGTGCACACACACATTCAACAGCTATGTATGTATATCTATGTATATCTACTGTATATCTATATCTGTATATCTAAACAGAAACAACATGCCACCAAAACCACAAACACTTACCCAGACTACCTAAGTCTATACATTCTCCCAAAACTGACAACATCTCAAATATCAACCCACAAACACTTACCCAGACTACTTAAGTCTATACATTCTCCCAAAACTGACAACATCTCAAATATCAACCCACAAACACTTACCCAGACTACTTAAGTCTATACATTCTCCCAAAACTGACAACATCTCAAAAATCAACCCACAAACACTTACCCAGACTATTTAAGTGTATACATTCTCCCAAAACCGACAACATCTCAAATATCAACCCACAAACACTTACCCAAACTACTTAAGTCTATACATTCTCCCAAAACTGACAACATCTCAAATATCAACCCACAAACACTTACCCAGACTACTTAAGTCTATACATTCTCCCAAAACCGACAACATCTCAAATATCAACCCACAAACACATACCCAGACTACTTAAGTCTATACATTCTCCCAAAACTGACAACATCTCAAATATCAACCCACAAACACTTACCCAGACTACTTAAGTCTATACATTTTCCCAAAACCGACAACATCTCAAATATCAACCCACAAACACATACCCAGACTACTTAAGTCTATACATTCTCCCAAAATTGACAACATCTCAAATATCAACCCACAAACACTTACCCAGACTACTTAAGTCTATACATTCTCCCAAAACTGACAACATCTCAAATATCAACCCACAAACACTTACCCAGACTATTTAAGTGTATACATTCTCCCAAAACCGACAACATCTCAAATATCAACCCACAAACACTTACCCAAACTACTTAAGTCTATACATTCTCCCAAAACTGACAACATCTCAAATATCAACCCACAAACACTTACCCAGACTACTTAAGTCTATACATTCTCCCAAAACTGACAACATCTCAAATATCAACCCACAAACACTTACCCAGACTACTTAAGTCTATACATTCTCCCAAAATTGACAACATCTCAAATATCAACCCACAAACACATACCCAGACTACTTAAGTCTATACATTCTCCCAAAACTGACAACATCTCAAATATCAACCCACAAACACATACCCAGACTACTTAAGTCTATACATTCTCCCAAAATTGACAACATCTCAAATATCAACCCACAAACACTTACCCAGACTACCTAAGTCTATACATTCTCCCAAAACTGACAACATCTCAAATATCAACCCACAAACACATACCCAGACTACTTAAGTCTATACATTCTCCCAAAACTGACAACATCTCAAATATCAACCCACAAACACTTACCCAGACTACTTAAGTCTATACATTCTCCCACAATTGACAACATCTCAAATATCAACCCACAAACACTTACCCAGACTACTTAAGTCTATACATTCTCCCAAAACCGACAACATCTCAAATATCAACCCACAAACACTTACCCAGACTACCTAAGTCTATACATTCTCCCAAAACTGACAACATCTCAAATATCAACCCACAAACACTTACCCAGACTACTTAAGTCTATACATTCTCCCACAATTGACAACATCTCAAATATCAACCCACAAACACATACCCAGACTACTTAAGTCTATACATTCTCCCAAAACTGACAACATCTCAAATATCAACCCACAAACACTTACCCAGACTACTTAAGTCTATACATTCTCCCAAAACTGACAACATCTCAAATATCAACCCACAAACACTTATCCAGACTACCTAAGTCTATACATTCTCCCAAAACTGACAACATCTCAAATATCAACCCACAAACACATACCCAGACTACTTAAGTCTATACATTCTCCCAAAACTGACAAAATCTCAAATATCAACCCAGCATAAATAAAAAATAAATTAAGAATGAAATAGGGAATAAAACTACAAGTAACGTGTCATTTTCAACAAATTTACTCACTTTAAGTCCCTTCAGAGGCATAAGGAGTCAGGTTTTGTGGTAATGGTGCTTTCTCCACTAATCTGTCCCATCTGAATACACTGATAACTCCAGGGACAAACTGAAAGTAGGCTAACACATGCTCTTGTTTACTCGCAAACACACATGCTACAACTAAGTTTTATAACCTCTCTCCCTCTCTCACACACACACACGCGCATTCACCATTCACACATATACATGGAAACTGATCGGTTGGATAAATTCAAACAAATCTGAAGGTTTCTCAGACTAATAAGCCTCATTTGGACCCTGGTGAATACACAATCCAGGGTCAACAGCACAATTTAGAAAGAACAGTAATATCATTTATATCTTACATAGGAATTCCTGCCTAAGGGGCTTCATTTCCATTCCTTCTAATGAGAGGCTTCCCTGAATACAATCAATTCACTAACTCGAGTTAGATTACTTACTTTATGAACCCTTTCATTGCAAGAGACTGAAAAAGCACATATACAGTCTGTATGAACGCTTCTTGAGAAAACTCTGATGTCTGCATTAACTGGCCATTTTTAACAATGAGGGGGCATACTATTGAGATAATCTAAATTGCATGGTTTATATAGTACACCTATCAATCAACAGCTCCAGATATTTTGGCCTGGTCTTTGACAGCACTAAGGTGAAATGTTACAGACTCTAACAAGATACGCTGACTCACAAATACAGTGGAACATCTGCTTTATGATAGAGAACATCACATTATGCACTGTTACACAAGGTACTCTGTTTTCTGAATATATCTACTGTTTTCTAAAAAAAAAAAAAACCACAAAAAAACATAATGGTCATAATAAGTTACTGATTACTGTTTGAACCTAGGTCTTACAAAGATACTGCAAAAGCCAGTGCTCTGAAGAAAATTCACTTGGCCCTCATTCTGCCTGTCTGCCTCTGCTGTTCGTTCTCCGCACCACACAAGACCTTGTTTTATGAGCATTCTCTTCTGCGGGAGAAATCTGTTTCGTTTTAAGACACAAACTGTATGTCCTTGCTGGCTCAGAGGTAAGAGAAGTAGGCCAGCAGTGAGAGGATTTTGGGATTGATTCCTGAGCCTGGAGCCTGGTTAAGAACCCCCCCCCCCCACCACCACCACCACCCAATGTCCATAACCTGTCAATATGCCTTTGAACAAGAACCTTAAACCAGTCAGTTCAACAAGCATGTGACCCCCTCAGACAAAGAGGCTGTTTTAGAAAAGACTGTCAGCTTAATGAAAGAAAACAAGAACTTCACATTTAATAATTAGAGAAGAGTTCTACCAAATGGAGCTACTCCAACGATCATCTCACACCAAGCGACGAAAACCCGAAGCATATAAGTAATTAGAAGAGGCAATGATTCATCCAAACGAGAAGATTTCAGGTGAGATATACTGTTAGATATGTGAAACTGATAAACGTTCATGTTTAAACGTCTCTGGGCGTACAGTTTTGCAGCGTTAGATGGATCTGAAAACTGCCAAATCAGCTCCCTCAGACATGTCCTTGACTGCTTCTGAAATATGACCGAAAGCACCTTCGTAACTTACGATTATGTTTAATGATAGGAACATGAAACCACATACCAATGAGCAAGGTGCTCTGGGGATGGCATGGCAAAACAGGACTCGGTGAATGATTAACACACACACACACTCACACAATATGTGATCATAAAACAAAATATGCACTTATGGTCTTCAAAAATATTTGCTTTGGCTATGTTAGACTCAGTCGAGCACATGAAATGTTAAATGGTGGAGTCTGGAGACACATCTGCCTGGGAGGCAGTACTTGCTAAGCCATGTGTAAGTGAAAAAGCCTCTAAGGCAACGCTTTGCATTACAATTCAGTACTTACATTTCCATGTCCTTTATACATCATTTAAACTCATTTGTCCTTCAATAGCCATTAGCCAAATGGGCCCAGTGACTATGGGACTTTATGTATGGGTTAAAAAAAATTGCTCTGGGTTAACTAATGTATGGCTATACTAAATACTGCTTTATATATATATATATATATATATATATATATATATATATATATATATAAAGCTTTTAAGAAACTTTATCAGTTTTAGCTGTTCCATACATCTATAGCTGCAACTAAAGCAAAATGAGTTCTATTCAAGAACTATGCTTTAATGTGAACTCTAGATAAGAAAAAAGCGCATGAAACAAGTCTGTTTTTTTTTTCTTAAACATCTCAGTCTTTTACAGCTCTGTTGTACTGAGTTTTGCATTTATGTTGTGGTGTGATGTCTCAACAGATATCCTGTCATTTTCTACCAGTTCACATTTTATGATGTATCAAAAATCAAAAATCATTGTATGGAACTACTGGGACATGGTGTATGGAGTGAAGTATACCACTGAGTAATATTTCTGTAAAACGAAATGCAAAATTAATCACCAAAGTAATCTGAAGGCTCAGCTGCAAGGAACTCATAAAACTGCTACTGCTGAACATGGTTCTCTTTTCTCTTTGTTTCTTCAACCCACAAAGCCTTTGCACAAAGCCTTAGAGAGCAGCCTCTGTCTTAGAGAGCGAGAGCAGTAACGTTAGAATACTGACGAGTCTGTTAGGATCAAAAAGAAAAGCATTGTGTTTTCACATCACTTCACACAACTATAGCTGAACTAATGAAGGACATGGCCAAAGAAAACCCTGTCTATAGCTGTCTGCAGTCATCACAGCAGGCCAAGTTTCACAAACACAAACTCAATTCCTGTGAATGCGTATATGTGTTTGTGTCTGTGCGTCCGTGTGTTTTTGTGTGTGTGTGTGTGTGTGTCAGTAAGAGAAAAACAGAAAGAGAAAGAGAGAGAGAGAGAGAGAGAGAGAGAGAGAAACACACACACACACAATCCCATGTGTGTGTGTTCATGCAGGTATATTAACCTATTAACAGCAGTTTCCTATGTGAGAGTTGTTAAGTGAATGCATAATATGTTGCTATGAAATGTTGATGATATTTGTCACGCTTAACCGTGCTGAGTTGTATGTGTGTGTGTGTGTGTGTGTGTGTGTGTGTGTGTGTGTGTGTGTGTGTGTGTGTGTGTGTATGTGGGAGGGTATATGAGCATACATGCTTGAGTGTGTGCATTCATGTGGGTGTACCATCTAAATCCATCTTTAAGACTGAGAATCTGCATATGAGCCTGCCGTCCTTTCCTCTCCGGATCTCTTTCTGTTTGTGCCAAGGCAATCTCCTCTTGCTCCCTATCTCTGATAACGGAGTGCAAGAAATCATCTACGTCACTCCCATTTCAAACACAGACAGTTTTGCTATCTGTACTGTTTAGACTTAAGTGGCTCTCCCTTTCTCATTCTCCACCCATTTACATGTCTGAGCCTCATTAGGGTGTATGGGAGGCAGTCCGGGGATAGAAAATCTCACAGACTAAATTAGATTTCACCTTTGATAGTCGATTGCATCGCTCAACCAACCCGAGGGATTGTGAGCTGAGGTGTGCAAGCATCGCAACTAAACAGCCACGAATCACATTGGCTCATCTCCAGAGAAATGCTAATATGTAATATGAGTCATGCCCATATATTTACACACCCCGATACTTCTGTCTTGTAAACACATAAAACTAAAATATTCTTTCTTTCTCATCTGGACGCGGGCCTAAATTTATTGTGACATCAACAACAACAGTCATGAAAAAGTGCAGTGTTTTGGAGACTAATAGGCTGTTTAGTGTTGTTACATATTTGTATTTAGTCCAAGATGTAGTGTGGCCTTTTGTAGGATTAGAGGATTCTCAGAATGGAGATATCTGTGGAAGGCAGGACTATCTGACATACGTGTTTTACCGGATTATTCTCTCTGACTATTCAAGCTCTTTTGCCCCCAAAATGCATCTGTTTATACTGGCTGTCACAGCCATAGCCTCAGAATCAACAAAGACAAGCAAATATGTATACAGGAAGAACATGAGAGAGAGAGAGCGCGGGAGAGAGAGAGAGAGAGAGAGAGATTGATAGAGATCGAGAGAGAGTAAGCCAGAGAGGGAGAGAGAGAGAGAACGAGAGAGACAGAGAGAAAGATAGAGAGAGAGCGAGAGACAGAAAGAACAAAACAGAGAAGACTAAGACAGTGCTTATAAAACAGAGAGACCCCAATTAATATACAAAAACATAAAAACATACAAAGACCTGACCAACAAAATTACAAATATACACACACTCCCATAAACCAATAACACACACACACACACACACACACACACACCACATTAAGAGCGAGTGCGTGTGATTGATCGGACTACAGCGCCTCACCCAGCGACAAAATGAAGGGCTGATCCCGGACAGCCAACACTTCAAAAAGCGCGACTGAAATGAAAGAACAAAAGCACAAAAGCACTGCACAGACTCATGGCGTGTAAGTGACAGATAATGACTGCACTGAAATCAACTGGCTGAACCATCTCCCCCATCCAACAAAAAAAAAAGAAAGAAAAAGAAAAGAAGAAAAAAAATGTTAATATAGACCAAATCCAGGAACAAAATGACACTATGAAAATGCAATATTGGAATTTTGCTGAGTGATAAGTCATTCAAAGAGCCGCTTGTAGACTTATTCCACCCACCACCACCCGTTCTTATCTACTCTCCTCGAAATTACACAAAGTCTCATATTCCATCTACCTTATCATCCCCCTAGAACACCCGGAGAGGTAGAGTAATGTCACATCAATAAACACACTCACAGTACTGACCAGGGGTTCATGCAGCACTGCCTGCTTGTACCATCACAGGAGAAAGAGAGAGTGAGAAACAAAAAGACAGAGGACAGATGAGTGCACAAGACCTTTTGTAAAAGGACTATCCGCTGTCAATAGAGGTGATTAATCGGGGAGGAGGTCAATAGGTCAAAAGGCCTGAGGTGAAAGGTCACACTGAGTGGCGGTATTTTGCTCTAGCTAAATGGACTTTACGCCTGTGTGTCTTCAAGAGAAAGATTTCAACTCTGACTGCGCTCAGATATGGGCATTTGAGGATATTCAAGTAAAGGGATTTCTCTGTCCTAATCCACTGGAGTTTAGAGGAATTTTCTCTTGTCTTCACTGATACTTGTGATCTTGCTTTTTACCTTTCTGATTTCTCAGCGATCTAATTCAAACCCTCACTCACTCACTCACTCACTCACTCACTCAATCATTTAGTCGCTCACATAAACCAACAAGAGCTATGAGGGGTGTATTCTGGGAGATGTAGTTTGCCGATGACAACTTGGTTTCAGGTCATACAACAAACATATGAGATGTAAATACAGGCCCTGTAGCTGTCTTTGATCTTTTGTTTCAGTTGAACCCACAATAAATGCTTGGGTAGTTTTTACTCTATGAAACCATTCTGCCAAAATACAAGGAAACTGATGGTGAAAAAGAAGGGAACAGAGAAAAGTGGAAAATTAAGAGGAAGACTGAAGAAGAAGAAGAAGAAGAAGAAGAAGAAGAAGAAAGACACAGTTGATCTAGAAGCATAAGACGTATATTCAGATGGCACTTTATACATGAGCAACACAAATATTGATATGGACACCCAAGATCCCTCTTCGAAGCACCACGGACAAGAGTTTTATATCAATAATTTTCAGTCTCTGTTTATGTCCAATTTTAGCACGGCACACTTAGAGCCATGAAGTCCAAATATTGTTGACGTAGCAATAAATCCACTCATAAGAGCTGTCAGAAATACAGTTCTCATATGTTTATGAAGGACTGTTTTCATGTCTGCTAGCTTAACTATCAATTAATAAACACTGTTAACATCTGTGAGAAAATCCCCACAGAGTGACAGTTAGTTAGCCTTTTAAATTAGCACATTTGCACTTGCAAAGATACACTCACTCTCTCTCTCTCTCTCTCTCTCTCTCTCTCTTTCACACACACACACACACACACACACACACAAATATAAATACACAGGATGTGATTTTCCTTTCAGCCTGTGAGATTTAGCAGTAGGGCATGAATAAGAGATAGACTTTGGACAGTGTATAGGTTAAAGATGGGGAATGGGTTAAAATAATGCAATTTGAACAAAAAGGCAAAGCCAGCCAATCATCAGCCAATATGTTGTGTCAGGAAAAAAAACCCTCCAAGGTAGTTTACTCGCTGACTAAAGCAATACTGTGTGTAAGAGTGTGTGCATGTGTGCGTGTGTGTGTGTGAACTTATCATTCAAGCATACAAAAGTCTGCATTAAATGCCAAATCATTGGCAAACTGCTATCTCAAGCGAGAAGTGAAAATTAGGAGATGAGACTTCATAGCTTTTCCAAATTCAAGCCAGCAGCTGCCGCTGAAATGAGTTTATCACATTATACAATTTTACTGACAGCCTCTCAAATCACAAGACAACAATGGTCATCAAACCACAAACAATAAGTTCCCTGTCTTTCACCAAACAGCAGCCCAAGTAAATCAGCAAAACGAAATGTAGATGTTGTAAACTAAATATCTGAGTCGAGCATGTGGGTGGAATATGCTTCATTATATTGTACTATGTACCAATGCATCATGTAGACAGTAAATACAATGCCAACATCTATAAATGGATAACACCCAAGACACAAATAGAGACAGGGAGAGGACGTAAGAGAGAGAGAGAGAGAGAGAGAGAGAGAGAGAGAGAGAGTGACAATACGAGACAGAGAGAAAGAGAGAGAGATGTAGGGTCTGAGGTAAGCAACAGTTAGTGAGTTGTGAGTTATTAATGGAGTGCTAATTGTCGCCTTTTATCCTTGTCGTTATCACGCTCTCACACCAGCACAAATAATTCGAAAATCTAAAGAAAATAAAACATCCTCAGTTTGATTCAATTCAATTATATTCAATTTTCATTTTTTCTTCTCAGGCCACTGATTTGGCTATTTAGCAATGCCACAATGAATCATCATTTATTTCTCTTAAGTTGAGTTACAACAACTAGAGTTAGAGATATCTGTATTGTATACTTATTCATTAACAATCTAGTAGAGCTTGATGCTAATATTTGTGCATGTGTGTATTTGTGTGTTTGTGTGTGTGTGCATGAGAGAGAGAGAGCGACAGAGAAAAGAAGAGAGAGAGAGAGAGAAATGTGCAATGTGGCATAAAAACCAAGTGCTTTTGGTAAACAAATAAAATCAATTAATAAATTAAAAAGCAGGTTCAATTTGTTGGTTTTACAGAGTGCTTCTCTCTTGGGCAGAATGGCAAGTCTCTGGAGTCTTATTTCAAAATACTATTCTGATTTAATGATGATAACTTAAATGCTTCAGTCACCACTCACTGACTCACTCATCACTCACACACACTCGCTCACACTCACTCATTCACACACTCACTCACACACTCATTCCTTTCCACCTCTCTCTCACCCCTTCATTCAATCATTTGCAGCCTGTCTCATTTTTTCTCTTCCCTGCTCCCTCACTCACTCACCTAGTCAGTCACTCACACCTGTTTCCCTCGCTTGCAGGTTCGTTTCATCCCTCCATCCTTCACTCACTCGGTCACTCACTCGCATTTCAAAACTCAACCGGCAAGTCATCTGTGAAGTCGCTGTTCCTTTAACGCCAGCTCGCATTTCTGGTAACACACATTGCATTCTCTCCACAGTGACAATACACAGAGACGAATGAGCAAGCATGCAAGACAATGCAAAGCAAGGCCTTGTCATCAAATGGAAGAGAAATGCTCCTCTCTACAGGGGCGGTGGAGGAATGACTCACCCTAAACTCTCCTTCCCACCAGCAGACTAACACCCAAGGGACTGCAGGCAGTCTGCTGGTGCTGTCCGTGGTGCTGAAAACTGACTCAAAAGAGTGAGGGCCAAAGACCCTGATCTTTCACTGGCTTCAGAAATCAAATGCACCTCAACATTAGGGGGAACTTTAGCTTTAAACGAGGCCAGTGAGATAGATGGCAGGATCAGATACTGTGAGGGAGTGGCATGGCCATTTGAAAGACAATTAAATCGGCAAAAGGCTCCTCTGTGCAGCGACAGGGAAATCAGAGGTCTCTTTTGTCATTGTTTTTTTCTTTTTTTAACATTCCCTGAGGATATAACAGGTAATGCTTTAAGACAGACTTGAAAGGCAATGAAGACAGTGACTCACAGATCTAACCACAACAACCTTGGACTATTATGTCAATGTCAGGACACAGATCCCCTGATTCACCAAACCCTCATTTGAAAAAAAACAAAAAAACAAAAAGAAAAACAAAATAAGAAGGTAAATAAAATTCCACCTTTCAAACCAATATTTGACTTGGGTGAAAATGAAGAATGGTAGTTCTTGTGCTGTATTTGGATTATTAAATCAATAACCTATTTCCTATCGGTGCTGATGAGCAGCTGTCTGGCTAGAGCTTTTTATTTGCCAAAGTGAAGGACACAGCTGAACACACATTCAAGATCAGATCACCCTAGTCAGAAGCTGGGAAAAAAAATCATATACCACAGGTTTCTGTCTAACTAAATGCATATCAAAACAGAGGAGCCAAATTATCATTCACATAGATAAGATGCAGCACTCAAATCCATAAGGATTCATAGCCTGGGCTGTATATTGATTGAATACTTTGAGATGATTTAATCTTTTGGTATATTTGATGACTACATTATGTTGGTGGGCATATTTTGCTTGTTTTTTCAACATTGTACAGTACATTTCTGTCAAACCTTTTAATATTGCCTTTAGTTTGATTGATCAATAAAACCTGATAAAATTCTAATCTACGGATTTTCCACGAAACAAAACGTAATAAACATTAACTCTTAAGCAGCTAGTGTACTCAAGAAGAACCTCTAGTCTTGTAAATTCGAACGAGTGAGACATGGGCTTTTACAATACTTGATGACTGACAATATTTGAAACATCGTTTTAACTCAAGAGGCAACAGAAAATTCAAATGATCTTTTATCATTATGCTAAGGTTTGCATTACAAGAACTAAATACGTGGGCACTTTTCTTGGACTGAACATGACTAGAGCACGCTAAGGAAGATGTATGGGGCTGGTGGAAAGATCCCGTGCAACAGGTTAAGCGTTTCTAGCTCTGTAAACTGAGAGGAATAGCGCCAAAAGAAATGTGATGTCACCAGCCCTGTTTTTAAAGGGTTCTTTTTCTCGGGCACTGCGGAGAGAGAAAGGGAGGACTGCGGGTGTGGTGACTGCATTAGCAAGCGCTCTCTATCCTGCGTGAACACACACTCTCTCTCTCTCTCTCTCTCACACACACACACACACACACGCAAAGCCGAATCAAAAGGCATTATTCCTCGCCGATACGGACGACACTTAAAACAGTCCCTCTCTCTCTTTTCGATGTGCCCCGAAGTTCAAATCATTAATGTATTGTCACTTCCATTTACTAAATTGCTTGGCAATTTCACTTTGGTCTCACGCTGATAGGAACATGACAGGCTACCGTGCGACAGTGTGCCATGAAGCGCGACGAAACGCAGCTTCCTCTGCAAGCGCTTAATATTAAATACATATACTACCACAGCACGACGGAATGACAGTCTGACGTTCAATCTGACAAGGGCTTGGTATTCTGTGCACACGCTCAGTGTCTTTCATAGTTCCCCTATGCTGCTGTCCGTTTTTTATACATTTGTATAACCCATGTTCTTTTCAGCTAGACCGGTGACCAAAAGCTACACGCTTTTTTATACTTCAAAAACAATGAAAAATGACCAGAATCACATCACAAAATTCAAATCAGTTCCAGAAATTACGCAACACATCGCTCGTATTGAAGCACTGTAGAGTACTGACCTCCCAGTCAAGCGATTCCCACTCTTCGGTAAA
The DNA here is from genome assembly GCF_902362185.1 of Chanos chanos. Taxonomy (NCBI): domain Eukaryota; kingdom Metazoa; phylum Chordata; class Actinopteri; order Gonorynchiformes; family Chanidae; genus Chanos; species Chanos chanos. Next base: position 36,008,072 of record NC_044498.1, on the reverse strand, counting down.
CATCCGGAGGATTTCTGCTCGTCCAAAGGCGGACGAGGCGCAAAGACACTAAAGAACGACTGTTCGATGAGATGCCATTGCGCTTTCCTCATGAAATCAGTTGTATACTTAACACCAATCGCCAAATATATCCAAAAACAGTCACCTCGTCCATATGTCCAATGTGAGAGGGACAGAGACATGTATGCGATGCCGGCTGTTGTTCTGTACAACTGAACATTACGGTAGGCAAGGTTGCAGCCAATTAGTACACCACTTGCGCTCGCAGGCGAAACACTGACGAGGCGCTCGTGCTTAAGAGAATCGCTTCAGTTTACACCGTTTCTGTTACTACGAAATGTAAGAAAAAAGGGGAAGCGAGGGCTGGACAAGTTTTTATTACTAATATTAATATTTCAAAGAATATGGAAAATTGGCTTCACAAACTCATAATAAATAATCTGCTCACTGATCGACCTTTACATTGTAGTATCTCTAAAAGGAAGAAACGCGACTTACAACCTTAGCTTTTAAAATTCTTCATGCTGTGACATTTTCGGGATGACAAAGAAATGTGATGCATTGGTCTTTCTTTAGAAAGATGCTTAAAACAACACTTGACCAAGCCAAGGGAAGAGTGGGACGATCCCCAGCAACAGAGGAGAGGAGGCGGGAGAAAGGGGGCAAAACACACACACACTTACCATTAGCACCGCGAAGTTGTTGTGATGCGTGCAGTGAATAGTGGTCGTGTTGCTCGAGGAGGCAGTTATGTGGCACCCCTCTGCCCTCCAGCCACCACGTCCATCTAGCAGGTCAAAGTCCCAATATGCAACAGTGGGGTCTACACCCAGAGCAAAGTGTCGTAGAGCAATGGTAACAGGCTGAACGGCACTCCCGAAGCTGCAGCCATCTACAAGAACACATTGCATTAGGCAAATCAAGTGGAAAGTCCTTAAGTGCTATATTGCATTGCTTTATTCTAAAGGAGTATCTAAAGTAAAAAGTGCACTCTCACAGACACACAAAACACGCATGTATGTATGCATGCGCGCGCACACAACAGACACACACGCGCGCGCGCGCGCTCGGCTGCCCTGAACGACCATCTCTCTCTCTCTCTCTCTCTCTCTCTCTCCCTCTCTCTCTCTGTCACACACACACACACACACTCAATCCTGGACGAAATAAGCCAAACAATTTTAATTGCAAGTCTGAAACGAAACTTCATTTTTACTGTAATATATGAACAGGTCATTTATTAAGACGATTAGTGTGTCACTTAAACTGACACCACATTTGATTTGAAACTAACATTCACAAGAATAATATTTCAGCATGGCAAAGAACAGCCATATGACGCCAGCAAAAACAATCATTTGCGTAAAATGAAATGTAATAGTTCCACATAATATTTGTTAAATATTTCTACGTTGCGATTACGTTTCAAGAAAAAGCCATTACTATAAAAAGGTTATTCGACGTAAGCGAATGTTTTCATATCTTTCGTGTTTCCTCATCAGTTATTAACTAATAATTACATAGCAGCTTTCATTAAAAGGCGCTGCCCCAGTGAAAAAAATAGGAATCTGAATGTTCCTTACCTAATTTAGTGAAAGCAACTGGTGTTGATACAGTCCTGCGCTTGCCATCGTCTGCGAGATTTGACGAATTCCCTGTGCAAGGAAATAGTTTCCCATTTCGAAAGACAATAAACTGCAGCTTGCAAGTCGAGTTAGCAACAGATTGTAACGCAGGGCTGCTAGGGGAACCAGCCAGCGGTAAATGGATTGCGGCGACAGCCGCTGTGTTCTGCGGACAGAATGAAACAGGAGAAAATAGATATTAAATAATGCCAGTCGCTGGATAATGCGCCAAAATGTCAACTCCTGTGAGGCACGGAATGATTTGTCCTTTACTATGTCGAAGCCAGGACGTTTCCATTGAAAATGAATAACTACGGAAATGGGGTTTAAACCGGTACGGTTGGAAGCGCTCCTGTGCGCCTCTTTGGTCAAGCTCCCTGCAGTAGTGGTACTAATGGTTCTTACCATTGCAGCTCCAGGGCACATCAACACCGTGGAGTTGATTTAAAGAGACAACCTAACCATATCTCTATTCCATGCAGATAAACGATTGACCATCAAAAAAGAACAAGAAGCGATTTATTTCTAAGTCACATTGCCCTTCTACACATTTCTCTACTTCTATCTAGGAGGTGTGTCAACATGAGCTTTACCCAGAGATCCCTGGGCAAACAATAACTGTTAGCTTGCTTCACCATGACAGATTACCAATGATAACTTGACTTTAATGTACAATAACCAAAGAGAGTGCCATATTTCTTTAATTTTTTCCCCCCCGAGGACCATAAAGTACAAACCACAAGATATAGTGACAATGTAATATATGTGCTATGAGCTCTGACATTCCATGGCTTCACTAAGACACATCTTACATGTTACTTTTGCCTCCAAATATGCAGTGAAATCTACCATAACTTGGATACAATAAAACATGATAAACAATGATTACAGGTTGTTTGTAGTAGTGCAGCTGCACTGCAGAGTTATGTACTTTGCTGTATATCTAATATGGAGTTATGAAAACGTCAAAATGCTGAGGACAGCACTTACTAGGCATTGCTTTTAAGCAGAGAGATTAGTGTGTGTGTGTGTGTGTGTGTGTGTGGTGTGTATGTATGTATGAGAGAGCTCTAGTGAGGTATTTCATTCATAAAAAAGGCCAGAGCTTGAGTCATACTCATTACCATATCTGAGAGAGACAGAAGAACAGTTCTCTGACTCATAGTTAGTGCACACTCAAAACCATTCCCCCAGAAATTAATGTAGGATTTCAATTCGACAACATCTTATTTCTCCGCCACCATCATTTTGTGTATTTAGATTTGAGACTTCTCTTAATGAGATAGTGAGGAAATGATAAACTAGAGCTATTTCAGGTACCCATCAGCTCCTTAAGCTATTACATCCAATGCTGAAAAGAGCTTCATGAGGACTCCTGTTCTTTACTTGATGCAACTTTCATCAACAGACACTTGATACTCACCAAATGGGAGACATACTTAATTTGCAGAATTTTGGCTCACATTCACCCGAGAAAAGTGAGAACTATGATTCTTATCACTAGTACCCACTGTTCTTGTAACGACAGTAGGAATAAAATATCTGTAAGTTTTTAAATATTTTGATAGATCTTTGAATGCCCTATTTAGATTAAAATATTCTGCAGAAAATATTATATTGTCTACTGAAAATAACTTTAATTTTTTTTTCAGTATTATATATATATTTTTTAAATAATATGCTTTTTGATCACTTGATATTTTCTATGACTGAAATATTACCAGATGGAAAAGTAATTGATGTAGTTTTTGGTGTTCTTGGAGTCCTCCAAGAAAAGAAGAAAATCAGTCCAATAATAATAAGACATAGCTCTTCCAAATCATTTCATACTCTCTACAGAGAACCCTGCTGAGTTCCCAGATGAGAATTTGAGGGGCAGTAGTGTTCCTCTTCTGATAAATGAGACTTCTCTGTCGCTCCGACATCCTGCTCTCACGGGGAAGGCTCTCAGGAGGACACCTGACACTTGGATTATCCTAAAACAACTGCTCCATAAAACGACTCAAGACAACTTGGTGCTTAACCTTAGTCTCTATTTCTTTATAACCGTGTCTGTGAAGGAGGCAGTTGACTTTACGAGCTGAGATCTTTTGGTTATTACATTGTGCGCTGACTTGCCAAAAAAAAAAAAAAAAGCCATCGATTTTCACCTAACACACAGCAGCATGTGTACTTTCAAATTTATATTTCACTGTCTTTTCCTAAAGAGATTTTAAAACAAGAAATTTACAGGCATTCACGTCTCATCATTTTTGTGGATTGTGTACAAGTAACGATCAACAAAAAATCAAGAGCAAATTTGATTGCATTTGCAACCAGTTTTATCAACTGCAGTAAAGAAATAACTATAGATAATTAGTAGTTAATTATATTTGGTACTGCAGGACACTGAGGCACAGGTAAGAAAGCAGATGGATTCTATCATGACTGATGAGAGTTTTCTGAGCCACTGGTTTAGGCTCACCCATCTGCACAACATCACACAGTGCTTAAGAGCCACTAACAGGTCTGTTAGCTTCACATATTGTTCTAATCAACACTTGAATAGCGTAGATACATGTTGTCATGCTTTTTATTTTGTCTGTTTTCCAAATATAATAAAAGTGATAATTGCTTGTTTTTGGAGTAATTTTCAATCCTATCATATTATGCTAAAATGTCTACATTACTTCTTGCAAAAACTTATGCAATATTGCACAGAGTACTTAAATTGAACTCTTTTGGCATGGGCTCATTCATGAAATATCACATTTACAAGCAGCTTTCTCTTGCAGATCATACAGTTTGGGGGCAGAGGCTTTTTTCTAGTAATTGAAACAGGAGTTTTACAAGTACCAAAACTGGGATCTGCGAAACCCTAATCTTAGCCATGCATGAGTTTTTAGGTGAAATGAATTCACTATTATTAATTTTTGAATGGGATAGTGATCATGCAGTTTAGTAGTGTTGTTTCTTAGAAGAATTGAGAATTGTGTTGCATTAGTCATCAAGTAGAATAATGGGGGAGTAGGGGGTGAAGGGGGGTGGGGATGGGAAAGAGAGGTTTTTATTGTTTCCATGCCAACCAGTTACTGCCCTCCAGATGGATTTGGATTGAGCTTTCAAGAGATCTCAGCCAGGATATAAGACAAATTCTGCCAAAAGCACGATTTTCAAGACCCCCCCTCCCCACACACACACACACACACACACACACACTTGCAGTGAGAAAACGCACAACTTTTTCCAAGTTAAAATTGAGTAAAACTTTAACACGGAATCATTACAAATCATAAAACTTCACAGAAAAAAACAAACCAAAACAAACAAAAAAAAATCCAAAACAAAATGGAAGCTATTACAATAATCAAAACTTGATTTATGTATTTTAAAAAAAAAACCCTGATCAAACCTGACTCAAATAAAAGAATTACATTATCCACAGCAGCCAGGAACATAATGAGGGTCTGAGAGGCGAGACCAGATTTGGCCTTGTCCACAGAATGGCCCTCACTCATTTTTCACTAAGGAGCAATAAGGCTATGTGACCCCATAAATGATGTCATTTACCACTATATGACTGCTTGGCTACCATACTGATAAAGCAGCTGCTACCAGAATCCTTTCAAATCCTTCACAAGGCGACAAGCCTCCATCAAGCTGAATGAGACCACAGGATAAGACTCTATTTGCAACGCTCCAGAGAATCAAATCAACACCCTTCTCTTTTTCTAGTCAGCACCATTCTCCTCCATTCTCTTCACTGCTGTTAATCTACAAGTGGCTCTAACGTTCACCATCCCTCTGCAGGGTCTGGAGAAAGATAGAACACGACACAACACAATGGAAAGCATCTGCTTCTGGTCTCAAATGTATTTTCAGTCTCTAAGTCTCTGTCAGTCTGGAAAGAGGCAGTATTCTAGGAAGAAATGAAAGAAACCTCTTTTTTCCCCCCAATAATAACTGAAAATAGCAACAAACATGTGGCTGTCCTTGGGACACACTGTCAGAACAAGTGGCCAACCTCTAGAAAACAAACTGCACTCAAGTGTAGCCCAAATGTGTGATCTGAATGTAAATTAGCACAGAATAACAATATCAACATCATCAACAACAACAACAACAACAACAACAACAAAAACAACAAACCAAATCAAATAAGGGTTCACTGAACATTTGGGTATGAAAGTATAGATTTATTTCCCTTTCCACAAATCTGAATTGAATGTCATAAGGATTTTTGTTTAAAATGCATAAGAACTTTATGAACCATGGGCTGCTGATTGATAACAGGCACAGGTTCTTCTGACGTCTGACTCTGATACCTCTTCAGCACAGCATACAAAGTCAAATAAACTACAACAGCCAGAATCATGACCGTGCCACATTCTATTACCTCTCCAAGGAACTGCGCCAGGCAAGAATTAGACTATTCAGGTCTGAGGCTCTGAATCTTGGGAAAGATTCTCTCACAGGAAAGTCACACAGGAAAGATTTAACACCCAATTATTTAAACTCAGGCTCCAAATTGCCTGTACTTCTGTCATTAGAAGTCTAAAATTGCACACCCTTTGAGAGATGGGCCCCTGAAAAATCTCCAGATTACAAAGGATGGATGATTTTTCAGATTATTTAAAGAAGCCTTTTTGCTGTCATCAATTTCCACAGATATATTTCATTTAACAACGATTTGCCATTCTAGAGGAATGGAGCAGGGTTGTAGAGGAAGCAGTGCGGGTCCATTTTTAGGGAGCTTGTCAAAGGGCAGAATTCATATAAGAGGTGACAAGTTATTTCTCTTCAGTAAAGAGGATATAAATGGGATATTATTATAATCTCTTTTACTGTTTTCTACACCCGAAGTCTGACACATATGCAGTTCAACACACACACACACACACACACACACACACACACGTACACACGTCAGTGAATGAACTCCACTAGATTAGATTGTAGGAGGCATTGAGATGTGTTACACACAGTGCTTTTGGCGACTTACGATGCAGAACCAAAGAGGATATGGTTACAGCACTTTAATGGTCTCCATGGTAACCCAGCTATGAGGATATGTGACTTGACAATTCATTGCAGCTCTCATCCACTTCATCAAGAGAGAAGGAGGGGCTAAGTTATCCCATGGTTGACCATACATCAAACCAAGACTGGGAAAATTCATAGTAAGTCCAGGGGGAGAGCTGAGCCTTGGCTCAGTCTTAATGCATGTCTGTTAGAATCCACTCAGTATTTCCTTAGCAGCACTTCTCACCTTCCCAGAAATCCTTGTTCACCTTAAGAAACCATCACCAAGTTTAAATATTCATGGGGTCACCAATGTTGGTTTCATACCATTGCGGACATTCTGCCATATGTTTAAATGCAACTGAAAGTTCTATTGTGTTTGGATATTATGGGTTGTCTGGTAGGTTAGTTCTGTTTTTTCAACTCTTCTTTTGAGGGAAATACCTGTGGTTCAGTTCCTCTGCAGGTATCTTCAAACAAACATGATGTATCAGTAAACAGTGAGTCAAGAGTCACATGGATAAGAGGAAAAACTCTGACAAGCTTTAAAGATAACAATAACAACAGAGAGCCCTGCCCCACAGAGAAAATGACCCCGTGAGCCAATAAATGGCATCATGGGAGTTCAGCTATTTCATCATCATGTTTGATGATGCGGTGAACTGACGGATTGCAGCTGCAGCCTCACGGCGGTAGTTTGAACCTGCGCACTCTCAGAGTTTTGTCACGCTCTTAACCGTTGAAAAGTAAAAATATAAAATGGCTGATGGGAACTTTCTGTACACAAATAGTCAGAATCAGCAGAGAGAAGAAAAGCAGGCAAACCCATGATTTTAGTATTCTTTAGTGAAAATATTCAGGTGAATCTCTATATCTCTTACTAAAACAATTTTCTGTAAAAGGTTGATGTTTTGTAATATGTCTATAATAACAAGTTATTGAACAGTAATAGACTGTTAATTAAATCGACCCATGTAAATTACACCGTAAAGCGTAATTTACAAGAACAAGTGGGACATTATAACTGTAATTATAAGACAATACATCATTACAATAAAGGACATCCTAAGATACCTAGGGAAGTAATGACTGAAATGGGAGGCTTCCATTGGTTCAAACGCAACTGAACATTCTATTATCTCCCGTGTGCACAGATTCATTGCTTCATCACTGCCTTCACTTCTCTCTCTTTCATTTCAATCAAGCACCATGGCTGAGAATCAATAGAGTTAAAATACCGATCACTAACGAAACATTGATCCAAACAGTGAATTCTTCCCTGACAATTGGTCTGTGTGCTCCTAACAAACACATGGTTTAGAGAAATGCTGCCATACATTCTGTATTTCTGACCTATATGCAGGATGATCCATACAGATGATCCATTGGATAGCATATCAACACAATGACTGATCGATATAATGCTTATATTGATATGTAAATTGTTACCAAAATGATGTTAAGAAATCCATATTTTGGTTTGATGGCTGATGTCTGAATATGTAGTTGATAATTTATGTATAATATTCACAAAATGAATAACAGCAGCATTTATCTTGAGACCAATTTACAAGTTACTTAAATAAGTTATAGACAAATGCAAATATTTGGATCTGTCCTGTTTTATTTTTCAAAGTAGTATGAGATGCAAAGGCACATTACTGTTACAAACTGTACAGTGAACACTCATCACTCATCTCCACACCCCTGTAAGTGACCACTAGTCTAGCTGTGTCTTTAGAAACTGTCTAACATCATTACTAAGGCACATAAGAGGTCATTTCTTCCTGACAAATGTATCGTATCTCAGTTAGATCTTTTTGACACTGTGCATTGTGTTACAATATTTATGCTTTCTTGTTAACATATTAATTTTTTTCCACTATCATTGTTCTGCCTTAACAAATATATCTTTACTCATTTTTTGTGAGTCTCTTCATTTCTTAGTCAGATGATGAAATCCCTTATGATAATGACAAATAAAGTCCTGAGACCAAGGGCTATTTGTCTTAAACTCATAAACTCTGCCGGCATCGCTAACGTATGCACTGACTGAGACACATACAGCTGTGGATCATCGGTGGTCTGCTCAATGTTTTCCTCCTGAAGATAAATGCCAAACGAGAATATGTGAACTCCCCAAGATGTTGTTCAGTTTTATAGGGGCGGTTGAGATGAGCAAGCTGTTGTCCATAACAAGATATTCACAGAAACAACACAGTGCTGATTGATTTCCCACAATGCTCAGCTAAACTAATGAGCTGATATGACAATGAGATAAAGCTGTCTGGCATTTTGTTTTTAGATACAATCCACAATAGCAGCAGCATGTCCTCTGAAAGACATTTGGTAGCTCAGTCAATGTCACAGAGTTAAACAATTCATCCAGCAACACCGAATCATTACCAAACCCTTCTAGAAGGCTCCGTTGTGTCTTAAAGCGCCATTGAATCTAAAGCATGTTAATCTCAGTTTGGGATATATTTCACACCAGTCTTTCAGCTAGAGAGCATCATGGCTCATAAACTCTTATGAGTACAATTCTCAACAGTGTCAAACAATGGGGAAAAATTATGACACAACAGTACAACAAGCTACAACAAAGCCACTACAATGGACTTATACTGTGTTTTATCTGTCTCATAATAAGCTCACTCTTAGTTCATAGGTAAGCCGGTCTTATTTTCACTTTGGCAAACATGTATGCAAATAGCATGTCCATAAAGCATGAGAAAGGAAGTCAGAGTGAGGTAGATTTTTGGGAGCAGATTCTGGCAGTTGACAATGGAAAGGATTTACGACTGATCCCATGACACACAAGGACATCCCTTTTATTGACCTGCCAAAAGCAGAAGCCATGATCAAGATCAAGCAGGCTCAATATTTACTACCAGCATAGCAATTAGAGGAGAGGATACTGTAAGATACCAAAGGAAGTAATCGCTATAATTGGAGCCGAGGCATTCATTAGTTCTCATGAAAGTTACGATTCAGTCAGCTCCCTTGTCCAAGCATTCTCTCTGCCCTTCACTGCTTCCCTCTATTTAACTCTACGAGAATCAATCCTGAAGACTCCTGATAGATGAAGAGTCAAAATGCCAATCGATAACGGGCAGTTGACTCAAACATTGAGCTCTTAACCTAAAATGAGCCTTTATACTTAGCCATTTTTGCTAAATACCACCATAAATTCTGTATTTCTTGAATATGCTTTGTTTGAGCAGTGTTTGTTTGGCACACACTTGGTCAAGGACACAGTATATAGAGGTAATGACAGACCAGTATGTAAATGGTTATCAAAACTGATGTTAAGATTAGTTAACTGATAGTTTCATACCTTTCATTATGTCTGGATATCTGCTTATATGTCTCTTTTGCATCCATAAACACACAAATTGTCAAGATTTCACCAAAAAAAAAAATATGTAAGAAGCGTGTATGCGTGTGCCTTTTGTCAGTACCTGGCCTAGTACCTGAATGAGGACACCTCAAAATGAACATTCCCTACAGACTCTGCTGACCCACTCAAATAAAGAGGAACTTTTAAAAAGCATTTGGGTGCACATGGGAGTTGGTGCCTGGTCCGGCCAAAATAAATACTCTTTGGCTCATGACACTTCACAGCAAAACAAAACTTTATTTTCCAAGCTTTTCTAGTCAGATCATGTGTTGGTAAGGTTGCAAAATCAGTTGTGCTGATACAATTGATAATGTTTCCGTTAAACCTTTTCCTTCTTTCACAGTACAGGTCTGCATGATTAACCTGTTCTGTTTTTGAGAGCTATACGTCACGCAAAGGTTCGATACAGCTATGCCTTGTGACACCTGGTATAAATAATCAGATCGTATCTTGAGCCGGAGAGACCGCACTAACTAGACAAAGTAAACCTCAGCTGGAACAAATACATCGAGAACAAGACGCAGAACCTGAACGCTCTGAGGAACGGTCTTGTTTATGAGCGCCTGACACTCTTTTCACACCATCACAGCAGGTTTCTTATCACTCCCATTGCTATACCACCTCTGCCCGAGGCATAGCTTGTTCAATGCTGTTATCATATGTGTTTAACATCCGGGCACATCACACTTAGACTCTGAGGAGTTTTACTATGAGTCTATCAGTCTTCCCGATTCTTTCCTTTTTCATCCAGCTCCCCTGCTGATAAATGTCAGTGAGATATACTTGAAGCCTGATTGCTATCGTATGTTCACTGTTAAGTGACTGATAAATGTTATCAGTTTAAACCCAACTCTGCTTGTTTCCTATTCTTTTCAGGGCTGTAGTGGAGGTCCATCTCTGCCCTTGTGTTCCCTTTTTTTATTTTCCTTTTTTTTTTGGTTGAGCTAAGCTCTTATCTGATAATCTTACAATCTCTTTTCTTCCAGTCATGGAGTTGAAGATCTCATATGACGGCCGCTAATTTTTCATTGAGAGAGAGATAAATGCTGCTATTGTCATGCTCTAGAGGGGCTCAAGCCAGTGAACACATTACTGAGTGACACAACTGGGACAATCTGAACAGGTGGAGGACAAAAGCCCTACTAGTTTTGTGTGTGTGTGTGTGTGTGAGTGTGTGTGTGTGTGTGTGTGTGGTGTCTGCGCATTTGAGGGGGGGGGCGAGAAAGAAAGAAAGAAAGAAAGAAAGAAAGAGGAACAAACAGGCTGATAACAAACTGCTGTTGACAGCGACAGCAAGGGCAGCTGAGTAACAGGCACCAGACACAAAAGAGCTGAGTAACCATGACAGCAAAGCAAAATGGGCCAATCAGAGGACATGCATTGCAAGAAGTGTCTGGAGTCAATGTCAAATGAAGTTCTCAAGGTCATTTAACAGTGATTATTATCCACATTCAATACTGTTTTCAATAACATTTTAAACTGATTTACAATGATTAAAAGTGTCTCAAAGGAAAGCTGGCTAACAGAGTATCTCAAGTCACGTGTAAGAATCAACACATCTCAGACCTACCTAGTCACAGCAGTATCCAAAATCTCCAGACTAACTTTCACTGAGCCAAACTACAAGCACCTGAACACGACATCTCCAGCTCTGAAGCAGAGCGCGAACATTTGTGCCTCATATCCCATAGGCTGACCTTATGGCCAGACATACACAGACACAAACACAATTTACTAGTCATCTACACATTTCAGGAATCTTACACGCGAGAAATTGCAAAGAAAGATTAGAATCACAATATATAATCCTACAACTTCAATACACTTTTACCTAAATGTGTACATATCACATAAATGTAAAAAAAATTGAAACCTTTTCTGGTCCCAGCTCTATAAGGCTTCTATAAGATGCCTGATGACTGACCAAAGGGTTTTACAACTTTACAAATGGACTCAAGTGGTTGACTTTCCAAGCAGAAAACTTTGAGGAAAAATGGGGTCAAATGCTTAT
>NC_044498.1:35968535-35991035 GCF_902362185.1 Chanos chanos | reverse complement strand
CAGATGCCTGATGGGAATGAGTACGGAGGACCAGAGGACCTCCTGATGGTCAGGCGCGGCTGGAGAAAACAGATTTTCATTGAACCAAGGGAACGCGGTGCCAAACACAATTTACTGCCTGTGTTTATCCACTGCCATTAGCCGCTAACTTGCACAAACACTCAACGCCAGCCAACAGCTGACATGGAAAAAAAAGAAAAAAAGAACGCATACACCTTCACTCTCAGCCTCCATTAGCTCATTAGCAATTCAGAACACTAGTGCACAATGTCAATGCACATTAGCCATTCATCTGTGTGAAAGTCACAAGACAACTCAAGAATAAAACGGACATGAAATAATTAGAGCTATTTGTCTCCATTCATAAAGTCACAGAGAGGTACAAAATCATAGAAAGAAGCTCTCGATGAGAGAAGACTCGCATGAATAATCTTAAACAACAAACCACCGAACAAGGAAAACCAAAATAGGTCTGAAGCTGGTGTAAAGTGCTTTTACCACTTGTATTAATGGAAAAAAATGTTCCATTTTATAGCAGGGTTTTTTTAGTATAGACCAAACCAAAATATTAGTGTAATTTGAACAACTGCTAGTCTGATGGCTTGACGTTACCCAAAGTAGTTCTTTAGAGTTTCTTTCTTACATTACGCATTTAAATGCATTTAGAATGAGACTGTTACTTGTTAACTAACGTCAAAATACGTTTAAAAAAAGTTGAAATCTACCGCCTAAATAATAATTACTATGTCAAATTTGAGAGTTCATAACCTGTGACTGCCACGCCGCTGATATGAAATGGGACTGAGAAATATACAAAAGGAAGTTTCCATCGTCTTATAGACTTCATTGCGAGGAAAAGACTCCTGTGATTGTCAGCTCAATAACAGAGTCTCATTGAACAGCCCAGATCTGATCATCCACTCTCAAAGACACAGGTGCAAGAGTGGTTTTACAGAAAGAGAGGATGTGTTATCTATGAGAGCAGTCAACTGGCTTTTCATTTTCCACTTTTCTCCCCCCTCTCTCATTCTCTTTTTCTCTTTCAATCTGTCATGCAGCAAGAGACCAAGTGGCATGAAACAATGTAGCAATCATCAGGACAAGGACTCGGTCTTATGTCTACTCTAATCCTTAGAGAATTACCAGCAGCGTTTGCAAAGAGAGATTAAGAGAGGGAAGGAGAGAGAGAGAGAGAGAGAGCGAGAGAGAGAGAGAGAGAGAGAGAGAGAGAGAGAGAGAGAGAGAGAGAAGACAGCAGAGATGGAAAAGGCAATGAAAAGAGCAATATAATTCAAGTCATAAGGTTCTGTCCTCCAAAACAACACAGTTGCTTGATTATAGTCTTCGTATAAAACAAATTCACCAATGTTAAATGAACTGAGAGTTAGAGTGTCCGCATGGGACCGTTTAAACACTCTCAGTTAATATAACACTGACAAAATTTTAGTGTATTAAAACTGAAACTATGTATGAAAATAAGAGGACAGAAGACAGCAGGAGTTGGGAGGAAGATGATGATGAGGATTCTGGGAAATCTGTCTGTTGTAGCATTCATGTAGCACATTTAAAAATACCTTTTATGTTGATGGCTTTCACACACTGAAAAATGCATGTCCAAGAGCTATTAAGGCACGTCAAGGCACACTAATACATTTCTTTTTTCCTTTGACAGAACCCTCTCTCTCTCTCTCTCTCTCTCTCTCTCTCTCTCTCTCTCTCTCTCGCTTGCTCTCGTGGTTTGTCTTGTTGAACTGAATTGTGAACTCTGCTTTTAAGATTTTTCCGGTTGCTTATAAATTATCAAATCATAGAGAGATGAGAACACCATCAACACAAAAAGCTTCTCTCTACTTGCTCTGTTATTTTTTTTTTCTTTTAAATAAATGAATGGGTCACTCCTGAAGTCTCTCTCAGAGGTCACTAAACGCTTCATAATCTCTGCTCTGAGATTCAGCAGCCAAACCGAATGTGTTCAGAAGAACAAAAACAAGCTTTAGATTACAGCCCAACACAGAACCAAGTTTAGCTGAACCTTTGGATTAAACTCAATGTTTAGGCACCAGTAGAGGACAAGATTAATAAGACACTAACGGAGGACAAAGTTAAGCACTCCAAGCCTATTTGAAGTAAGAATGAAACGTCTACTGCCAATAAAAGGAATGCATTGTTCTGACGGTATGACTACAGAGCACAGTTAATACAAAGAGAAAGAGCAGTGACAAAGCTAATTTTAACTGGCCATGCCACCATCTCATTAAGGCTGTTATGTGGGCAGTTACACTCACAGCAGTCAAACTGGTTGCCGCATGATCAGCCCCTGTTTCATCAAGTTCACAACAATCTACATAATAACTGTACTGTTTATATGTTTGATTATATGACTGAGTATGCTCAAAACAAGTGTGAGTGTGTGTACACACACACACACACACATGCACGCACAATATGAGGAAGTAAAAACATGTTTAGTGTTCTTAAAAAAAGATTTTCTTTTAATGGACTAACACTCGAGACTTCTATCTTGTGTTCCCGGTATGGAGAGATACTGCCATGGTGTGAACATTCATTTTGATGGTTCTTAACACGTCCGTAGCAACAATGTTAACAGGCTTAAATTAGAACAAACAAAGGCTGGAGGCAGAATCATCTATGTTAGATCTAAGTAGTAGTTTCCAAACCCTCTCCAAAGGAAGCAAACACAGCAGGATCCTCTGCTCCTCTCTCACCCCTTCCATTGACATTGGGACTGGCTATGGAGGATAATCAGTGTCTTCCCTTCTCTCTCTCTCTCCCTCTCTCTCTCTCTCTCTCTCTCTCTGTGTGTGTGTGTGTGTGAGTGTGCACACGTGTGAGTGTGTGTGTGTGTGTGTTTGTGTGTGAGTGTGAGTGTGTGTGTGTGTGTGATGGGCTTGTCCTTCACACGGGAGAATATAAAGGAATCTCCCCTGTACGCTGGGTTGAATAGCACATTAACATTCCAGTGTAGTATCAGATGAGAGAGTGCATACGGAGGATTCACTGCAGTGCGCAGTGCTGGCGTGAGGCATAAAGCAGGTGGCAGACAGACCAAAACACCATTTGGAAGCACGGATGAAACATCATCAGCAATGAAAAAAAAAAAAAACCGAAACAAACAAAAACAAAAAAGGACTTAAATTCATGTGAACACATGCGTGTGGAAAATATGCGCATCACATGCCCAGCAGTGATTAAAAAGGTTTTAATCAAATGTTAATGATAATGTTTACATGCATTTTCAAAGCCTGATTGTTTTGACAGTTATTATGAAGACAAAGAAATAGCTAATCATCATCATAATCATCAAAATGCAGATATCCCCCAATCCAAAGTCAACACTATCATAGGTGCATATATATGTGTGGGAGAATGTATTTGTGTGTGTGTGTGTGCGTGTGTGTGTGCGCGCGCACCAAATGTGTGTGGTCCAAATGAATTTGAGGTACACGGGGAGCAGACGATTTTCCGGTTTGAGGATGGCTGCTTTGAATCTCTGCTATAAGAACCCAGTCAGAGGCAGCTGAACACCAGAGAACAGCAGCTTAAAGACCCAATTCAAGGTGCACAGTCATGGTACCCTGGAGCTAAAGCACTTAACCCAGATAAGCCCTACACTGCGTCTGACCCAGCACCCCAATCTGTGATCCAACAGCTCCCTACACAACACAACCATTCAGGCTGGAGAACGCAGCCTGAGCCAGAATGCTTTAGATCCAATTCCCTTTGATAGAAAGAACTACCGGTCTATCTTATCCTATTCTACAGATTCTGTAAATATGAGTGCGATTTCGGTATGGAGGTTATTAAGGCAAATAGCTGTGTGTGTGTGTGTGTGTGTGTGTGTGTGTGTGTGTGTGTGTGTGTGTGTGTGTGTGAAGTTTCGTACAACAGGCTACAAAAATAAAAGGTTAGTGTACTTCAAAGACACAGTTCATCAGTAATTCATTCTTTTTCCTCACACTACTCTACAGTTTGTCCTCATCAGCCTTGTCTCTAAGGAGTCCAATAAGATATGCTGTGCCTTAATTGGGGGAAAGTGTCTTAGTTAAGACTTTAATTATCAGAAGCTTAAAGAAATAGATTTCCTCATTTCAACATTAAAGGGCAGGAGGAGAAAAAAGTAAAAAAACAAAACAAAAAAAAAAAAAACCCCAAACTATATCCGAGATGCACAGCATTTCTAGCAGCCTTGAGAAAACACTAAAATGTAAACTGGAAGATAATAAAACGAACGCAGGATAATCTTAGAGTTTCTTTCACATCAACTCATTGGTAGTCAGACAAACATTTTAAACTGTCCACTGATAAAACAAACGGTCATTTTCTGGGGTAGTGTCTTGGTCAATCTGACCCCAACTGTGGAGATTAGTTTGGAGCAGAATGAAATGCTCAAGTTAAAATTGATCATTTAATAAAATCTGCTTACAGACTGTGAGTGAAATTCAAGGATCTCAAATCCGATTAAGGTCAAGCATAACTGACAAACAGTGATCATTAATGATAAATCAGAAAAATAAATCATCCCATCATCAGCAAGAGCAGAGGAGGCCAATTTAAGAGCTTTCCATTATCATATTGACAGTCTATCCATGCCTCTCTAGAGAGACAGAGAGAGGGAGAGAACAAGTTAGAGAGAGAGAGAGAGAGAGAGAGAGAGAGAGAGAGAGAGTAAGAGTTAGTGAGACAGAGATAGAGAGAGGGAGAGAAAGAGTTAGAGAGAGAGAGAGCGAGAGAGAGTTAGTGAGAGAGAGATAGAGAGAGGGAGGGAGGGAGAGAAAGAGTTAGAGAGAGAGAGAAAGAGAGAGAGAGGTGGGGGGGGGGGGTTAGAGAAGGAGAAATACTGGACTGTAAGAATGACAGTGGAGACTCCAGAGGTCATGTCTCTGATGT
The DNA here is from genome assembly GCF_902362185.1 of Chanos chanos. NCBI lineage: Eukaryota > Metazoa > Chordata > Actinopteri > Gonorynchiformes > Chanidae > Chanos > Chanos chanos. The sequence goes on along the minus strand of NC_044498.1, from coordinate 35,986,127 downwards.
CTCTATCAGTCTGCTGGCCTGGGCAGCTGGTGAGCCAGGGGCTGGGGTGGTGTTTCCCCCTGAGAGAAGAGCACAGATCACACCGATTTACAAAGCTACCACAGGCCACATTTAAATCTGTGTAGAGCAGACCAGTGACAAAGCCATATGGTACTCCCCAGAGAGAGAGAGAGAGAGAGAGAGAGAGAGTGAGAGAGAGAGAGAGAGAGAGAGAAAACAGAGGGATTAATGGAGGTAAAGATGACTAAAATAATTTTTTAATCTTTATTTTGAGGTAAAATGTACAAGGGTATAGCATAAAGGATAACTAACCCATAACCTTCCACATCATTTGTCCCACTGCAACAGATTTGGATTCATAACTAAAAGTCCTCTCGTTTTCAGGCTGTGGCCATCATCTTTGTGCTGTCTGTGACATTACAGAGTGCTAACCCATATGTTATAATTCAGAGTGGAGGCTCAGAGAGGAAAAGTCCACAAACACACACAGCTGAATAATGATCCAAAGCTTTATCGGATTACTAGGTTATGGTTAAGTAACAATCTGGCTTTTCACACTGCAGAACTGGGCCGGGCTTTGCCTCAAACAATAAGCTCAATTAGTGCTTAGAGTTTGGTTTTACAAACCCATTACTACAGAAGTCATTTTAGTGCTGAACTAGTTTACCTCTGACTTACAGCTGAAGCAAAACAGTCAAACTGGACTGAACTCAAAGTCCCAATTAAATGTACCAGAAATCTACAGTTTGGACAGAAGTAAGAAAACTCTAAGTCTCCAGAAATTGTGGAGTGTCCTGGATTTGAGATGGCATTCGATTAAGGTCATTTCTTGTTTGATCAATTCTACAGTCATAGCTCTCGTACAGCTCTAATCCATTCATTAAACACAATAAATAATTATTTACACAACATTAACCCCAACACAAAACCCAACACGTGTGACATTGAATGACCCAGACGCGTAAGCCATCGTATATAAACAAAACAACAGAACAGATGAGCAAACATAAACAATAAACAAATACCTATAGAGTGTATATGACACTATAAAATATAAATGAGCTCATCATGAGAGAGGCATTGTGTGGAGTGGGCAGCTGTCTGAGTGTTATATGTCTCTGGCTTTACAACAGGCCAGATACACTGATAACCAGCTACTGTTCATAACAAGGTTTTCCAATCTCCTTAAAAAAATCATTATTTAAAAATAATGAGGTGAGGGTTTCAATACAAACAAAACAGAGAGAGGGAGAGAGAGAGAGAGAGAGAGAGAGAGAGAGAGAGAGAGAGAGAGTGAGTTAGTTGCACTGTGCCATTCCAATCTTGTTCATCATAAGAATTCTAATTGAAGCTCACAGATGGCACACATGTACACAAATTGCAGAGTAATTAGGAAATGTCCTTCCTCCAGCACTGGGAAGCTCAGAGCGAATGCTAGCCTCTCAGCCTCCCTGCTTTCTGTGTGCTTAACAGGGCAGAGTGGAAGACTGTGAAAGCAATGAGTGCTAATTTACTGATTCCACAAGAAAAAACAGAGCAAATGGATGCTGTAATTAGGTTAGTCAACATTTCCTGCAAAAAAATGAAATGATTTGATTTGTGTGTGGTGTGTACATCAGTGAGTTCCTAAGCTTGTGTGTGTGTGAGTGAGAAACTGTGTGTACTGTATATGTGTACATGTTAGCATTCATATATTTAAATTGATTGAATTTGTCTTTGAACTGTCTCTTTCTTTCCCTCTCTCTCTCCCTCTCTCTCTCCTTCTTTCTCTCCTTCTCTCTCTCTTTTTTCCTTTGCGCATGCTTCCTGTTAGTGTTTGCCTGTGTATGTGTATGTGTATGTATGAAAGAGAGAGAGAGAGTGTGTGTGTGTGTATGTGTGTGTATGAAAGAGAGAGAGAGTGTGTGTGTGTTGTGTGTATGTGTGTGTATGAAAGAGAGAGAGAATGTCTGTGTATCGTGTGTATGTGTATGTATGAAAGAGAGAGAGAGAGTGTGTGTGTGTGTATGTGTGTGTATGAAAGAGAGAGAGAGTGTGTGTGTGTTGTGTGTATGTGTGTGTATGAAAGAGAGAGAGAATGTCTGTGTATCGTGTGTATGTGTATGTATGAAAGAGAGAGAGAGAGTGTGTGTGTGTGTATGTGTGTGTATGAAAGAGAGAGAGAGTGTGTGTGTGTTGTGTGTATGTGTGTGTATAAAAGAGAGAGAGAATGTCTGTGTATCGTGTGTATGTGTGTGTATGAAAACGAGAGAAAGAGAGAGTGTGTGTGTTTGTGTGTGTGTGTATGAAAGAGAGAGAGAGTGTGTGTGTGTTGTGTGTATGTGTGTGTATGAAAGAGAGAGAGAATGTCTGTGTATCGTGTGTATGTGTATGTATGAAAGAGAGAGAGAGAGTGTGTGTGTGTGTATGTGTGTGTATGAAAGAGAGAGAGAGTGTGTGTGTGTTGTGTGTATGTGTGTGTATAAAAGAGAGAGAGAATGTCTGTGTATCGTGTGTATGTGTGTGTATGAAAACGAGAGAAAGAGAGAGTGTGTGTGTTTGTGTGTGTGTGTATGAAAGAGAGAGAGAGTGTGTGTGTGTTGTGTGTATGTGTGTGTATGAAAGAGAGAGAGAATGTCTGTGTATCGTGTGTATGTGTGTGTATGAAAAAGAGAGAAAGAGAGAGTGTGTGTGTGTGTGTGTGTGTGTGTGTGTGTGTGTGTGTGTGTGCGCGTGTGCGTGCGTGTGCATGCGCATCTGTGTCTGACTTATGGGCTGTGGTGTAGGTATTAGTCTTTGACTGCCCCTCTCTCTGTACACAGCTCCGTCTTTCCTTCAGTGTCTGTGTGAGAGGGCTTGTCCTTGCTTGTCTCCCCGTTAACAAGTACACCGCTCTCTCTCTCTGCATTTTAATGCTTCATTCATTTAGTTTTCATCAACGCTTCCTGCCCAGAAAATGACGAAAAACGAACAGAGCAGCCTGGAATGGTCTAGAGGAGTATGGAGGGATGTGGAGAAAAAGAAGACAGAGAGAGAAAGTGACAGAAGGACCCCAGCTCTCCAAAGAGCTTTCAGTAGAGAAAGAGAAAACAAGATGAAGGAATGGAGCAAGGGAGGAGATGGGGATAAAAAGAGGTGATTTGTGGGAGAAGGAGAGAAGAAATGAAGATAAAGATGGAGGGGTGAGAGAAAGGAGGCAGGTAGATAGACGAGAAAAAAGGTAAAAGGACAGAAGAGAAAAAAAGAAGTGAATGCAGTGGGGGAAAAGAGAACAGAACGCCTTCTGTGTTTTTAAACCAGTTTTCAGTCTTATCATACACTGATAAGAAATCAAATTCACCGGCTGTCAAATCACATCAGCCTAGTCTGAAAAGCGCTTGCATGACATGAACATGAGAAAAAGCATGGCAAATTTGTATCAAACGCTGTGAAAGTAGTTTGGGAGAAGCTGCAAACATGTGAAACTGTATGGGGTGTTTTCTGAGGAGAGATTTAGGCAGACATTAGTCTAAAACAAACTGAAATAGCACACGGTTTTGACACACACTGATGTTTTGTGACTGGATGTGCCAACGGCATCAACAAACATAGCTGGACGTCACGTATCTGGGCATCAGTTCATCGGCACCATGTCACTGACAAAGACTCCCCTGCCTTGCCCCGCCCCAGAGGGCTACAGAGCCGAGGAAAAACAGAAAAAAGAGAGGGGAAGCCACCAAGTGCAGCACAGTGAAAGATGGCATATGAGTGGGTACAATAACAAAACATGCAAGAGACACACAACCTTCTGTCCGCTTGATAAAAACTGAGTGTTTTCATTAATACAATGGGATCATGTGTATTTCCAGGTAGATCCTTAATGTAGATACATCAGTAGATAGATAGATAGATAGATAGATAGATAGATAGATAGATAGATAGATAGATAGATAGATAGATAGATAGATAGATAGATAGATAGATAGATAGATAGACAGATAGATAGATGTTCAGATATACCTTGATCCCCAGCCACAGCTGATAACCACAGCAGGGGAAAACAGGGCCCACATTTAGCTGTGCTCTGGTGTCTCGGCGGGAAAGTAAGCCAAGGTCACAGTCCACCTCATTACTGTGTGTGATATCTGCCGAGTCTGAACACAGACAGCAGTCAGGGGCTAGAGCAGTATTGTCACAGAAATAGGGTTCTCCTCCTACCATTCCATGTTGTTGTACAATGGTGATGGTGGTGTAGGGGGGTATATTTTGGGAAACTAAAGATGAATAAAATATGAGAGGGTATTGTGATAAAGCGATGCAGTAATCAGGAAGAGTGAGATGTGAATGCATCTCCGAAAGTGATGTTCCACCACTGTGAGACACTGGACAGCAAAACAGCACACACATGCCACTCAGATAGCATGAATCAAACAAAGTCTAGGCAATCTCTCTCTCTCTCTCTCTCTCTCTCTCTCTCCCTTCCTCTCTCCTTGTGATACATTTCTTTCTTGCCTTGATACAGAGGAAATGGAAAGATCTCTCCAAGGGTTTGCTATCTGTCTACTGAGCAATGAACTGTCTATTTCTGTTTCTCTCAGCCATCCTTTTACCTACTCTGACTTTCTCTCTCTCTCTCTTTTGCTTTAACCCTCCTTATCTTTCACCATTCTTCTGTTTTTGCCACTCTCTCCCTTTTTTTAAATCTTCTGTCTCTCATCACCCCCCCCCCCATCTTTTTCCCTTCCTGCTGCTCCCTCTTTCTCTCTCTGCACTGACACATCAAGCAAGAGGATTGGGAGCTCTTTACACTGTCTTTAGCATGCAAAAAAGCTCTCGCTCTCTGCCTCCCTCTCCCACTCACTCTTTCTCTCTCTCTCTCTCTTTCTCTCTCTCTCTCTCTCTCTCTCTCTCCTCTCTCTCTCTTTCTTCCCCAGTTGTGTTTGTTTCCCTTCAGGTAAGAGGGAGTAAAAAAGCAAAGCATATACATTTTTAATATTCCTCTGCAGAGACACAAAGACATGCTCTCTTTCTGTGTGTGTGTGTGTGTGTGTGTGTGTGTGTCTCTCTCTCTCTCTCAGACATAAACACACACACACACACACATCTGCATGTTTGCATGTTTACTGGCAAACTGTGAGGACAGACAAATAGATCATCATGTTCTCACCTGCAACCACACACAAACGCATTAGCATATTCATACACACAAACACACACACACACACACACACACACACACACACGCACACACACATACATACAAACACATGAACACCCCCCCCCCCACCAACACACACACACACACACACCCACCCCCCTCCCTTGAAACCTTAAACACACACACACACACACACATCTGACTTAACCTCAGTAGTCAGAGCGCAGACAATTAACCTGCGGCTCTAGTTGCATCAGTTAAGCAGGGGCTTTAGCTGATCTCCAGTCAGAATGTATTTCTCTTGCCCTCCATTCATCTGGTCACTCATTTAATGAGTACCACTTACTTTCTTCATACAGACTCTAAGTGCTGTCTTTTTTTTCCTTTAAGTTCTCTGTGAGGTGAATGCTAAACGGAAGAACTGTACAGATTGTCCTCAGAAAACATTATTACTGAAGACTGTTTTTCGTAGGAGTCTTTTCAGGAAGTCTCAAGAGAATTATCAGCTATGAAAAACTGACAGTTACCATCTTCTGGGAGGCTCAGCTGGAGAGACTGGTTCGTTTGTTGGCTGTGCAAACACACACACACACACACATACACACACACACACACACAATAGCCACTTGTTGACGTGTGAAGGATAATTTAGTGTTCTTTTTCTCGTCATGTTTCCAGATGCAGTTCTGGCCAGTTAAGAGTATTACAAGGAAACAGCCATAAACAAACAAAATAAAAATGTCTGATAGACCCAGACACAGTTTACATGCACGTCACTAGCAGAGGAACTAAAATGCAATGACAGAGAGTTGACAGGAGAACAAACTGACCTGATACAACTTCCCCCAAAAACTACAGCTTATCAACATCACTGCCTGCCAAAAGCACAGACCACTCAGCCCCCCCCACTGTGCAATTTAAATCAGTTAATTACTCTAGACCATCCAAGTCTCTCTCTCTCTCTCCCTGTCTCTCTCTTTCTCTCTATGTATATTTACACATGCACACACACGCACACACACGCACAAAGACATACACACACACACATATACACACACACAAACTCATACATATAGGGGAAGTATACACATTTATATGAGGCAGAAGCTTTGAAATGGATTAACTGACTGTGTCTGACATGCATGATACGTACGCTGTTTCTGAGATAGAAAATAGACTTGGGCCACATGGATAAGGCAGTGTGGCTTAAAGCTAAAGTTAATGTCTCTTTAAATGACCATGATCTCACAGCTTTTCTCTCTTTACCTCAACAATTAATGATGCTAAAATATTCCATCAGCTGTGTGTGGTTTGGGGCAGTTGGCACGGGTTTTCAGACGTAACCATGGTGATTTGCTTGAAGGATGTTCTGAGAGCCTGTGTGATCAAACATTTTCAAAGCACCAACTTGTCATTGTACTGTTCTCTTCAGCAAGATGACTGACATCTGGCTCTACTCCACACTCATATACTCATCATTCTTCTGCACACCCTGTTCACAATACATTATTTTACAAAGTGGAGAATTTGTAGAACTCTACCCTGCGCCCCCCTCCCCCTCTCTCTCCCTCCATTACTCTCTTTACATCTGTTTGTGTGTTTGGGCAATCTCATATTTTATTACAGTTAAAAATGTAAAATTCCAATCTGAGTTTTACATGCACACAAACACAAACGAGTACAGGCACACACGCTTATGCAAACCTACACAGACATACACACATAAATACACATCCACACACACACACACACACACACACACACACACACACATCCATACACATAACCATACACACAAATTCTGAAATTTAACAAAAGGTCATTACACACATCATTAACCTGGCCAGAGAATTAGCCTCATACTCATTTTATAGCTTCAGATTTGTGACCCACCAGCCGTCGTGTGTGTGTGTGTGTGTGTGTGTGTGTACGAGTCTAAGTCAAGCATATTAACAGCATTCTCTAAACGTTTCTTGATTAGAAAGTACCTGGAGTAACATGACCACAGTGTCTGCAGGACCAACTAGTGACATTTAACAGAATATTACCTTGACCACAGACATAGCATGTTACACTATAAAGAAGCCTGCATGAGCACTTTAGAACTCTTCTTTCTGTTTTTTAACTAGCCCACCACATCATAGCCCATTCCGTCACCATTTCTGTCTGTAGGACAAATGAGGACATGCTAATAGGTCCTGCCACCAGAGCTAGGCAACGTCACACCCAAGCAGTAGGCAGGCACTTTCACTATAGATGGCAGTGAACATAGAGAAAGAGAAATAGGATCTATTTTAAAACCGGCGAATCACACACAGGTACTCAATAGAGAGGTCACTGCAGGTTACACTGCTCCACCGCACAAGGACATGGTGCTGTTTTCTTCTAATAATTATGTGTTGAAATTATACTTTGAATTCTGCAGGGCTTTTCATTTTTTTTCAAAATCCATGGTTGATCAGTGCGCTCACAAAGTCATGCTTGTTTTTCACCAACTGTAAGAAATGTGTAACTGCTCCAGCCATCTGGCACTGAGATCAAAAACTGAAAAAATCAATTTCTTTAAGTGAGAACAGTCAGACTTTGACTGACTCGAGAGCTCTTGCCCTTTTCGAATGAGAAATGGCTTTAAGCTTAAGCCAATGACTCAGGTGGGAGGGAACCCTAGACTGAATGTGTGTGTGTGTGTGTGTGTGTGTGTGTGAGTAGAAGTAAGGTGAGGTGAAGGAATGCTGCTGATGAGCTGAATGAGAAGTTGTACTCAGTCAGTAGTAACTGATAGGCACTGTAGTGGAGAGTTGCCACGTCGATGGCTCTGTCCTGCAGCGTGGGAACTGTGTAAGAGCTTAAAAAGGCTCCTTAGTTCCTCACTCTTCCTCTCTAGGGCATCCCCCAACATTGCTGAGATATGCCTCACACTGTCACAGAAACCATTCACAGTCTGATCACACTCATTCACCTGCTTGCCGGCTCACTCTCTGTCTTACTGTCATATCACTCTCCTTTACTCCTTCACTCACTTCACTCACTTCACTCACTCACTCATTCACTCACTCACTCACTTCACTAACTTCACTCACTCACTCACTCCACTCACTTCACTAACTTCACTCACTCACTCACTCACTCACTCACTCACTCACTTCACTAACTTCACTCACTCACTCACTCCACTCAGTTCACTCACTCACTCCACTCACTTCACTCACTCCACTCACTCACTCACTATACTCACTCACTCACTTCACTCACTCATTCACTCCACTCACTCACTCACTCACTCACTCACTCACTACACTCACTTCACCCACCCACTCACTCACTCACTCACTCACTCACTCCACTCACTCACTCCACTCACTTCACTCACTCACTCACTCACTCACTCACTCACTCCACTCACTCCACTCACTCCACTCACTCGCTCAATCACTACACTCACTACACTCATTCACTTACTGACTCACTACACTCACTTCACCCACTCACTCACTCACTCACTACACTCACTCACTCACTTCACTCACTCACTCCACTCACTCCACTCACTCACTCCACTCACTTCACTCACTCACTTCACTCACTCACTCACTCACTACACTCACTCACTCACTTCACTCACTCACTTCACTCACTCACTACACTCACTCACTCACTTCACTCACTCACTTCACTCACTCACTCACTCACTCCACTCAGTTCACTCACTCACTCCACTCACTTCACTCACTCCACTCACTCACTCACTATACTCACTCACTCACTTCACTCACCCATTCACTGCACTCACTCACTCACTCACTACACTCACTTCACCCACTCACTCACTCACCCACTCACTCACTCACTCACTCACTCACTCACTCACTCCACTCACTTCACTCACTCACTTCACTCACTCACTACACTCACTCACTCACTTCACTCACTCACTACACTCACTCACTCACTCACTTCACTCACTCACTTCACTCACTCACTCACTCACTCACTCACTCCACTCAGTTCACTCACTCACTCCACTCACTTCACTCACTCACTATACTCACTCACTCACTTCACTCACTCATTCACTCCACTCACTCACTCACTCACTCACTCACTACACTCACTCACTCACTCACTCACTCACTCACTCACTCACTCACTCCACTCACTCACTCCACTCACTTCACTCACTCACTCCACTCACTTCACTCACTCACTCACTCACTCCACTCACTCGCTCAATCACTACACTCACTACACTCATTCACTTACTGACTCACTACACTCACTTCACCCACTCACTCACTCACTCACTCACTCACTCACTCACTCACTCACTCACTCACTCACTCACTCACTCACTCACTCACTTCACTCACTCACTCCACTCACTCCACTCACTCACTCCACTCACTTCACTCACTCACTTCACTCACTCACTCACTCATTACACTCACTCACTCACTTCACTCACTCACTACACTCACTCACTCACTTCACTCACTCACTACACTCACTCACTCCACTCACTCACTACACTCACTCACTCAGTTCACTCACTACACTCACTCATTCATTCCACTCACTCACTCACTCACTCACTCACTCACTCACTCACTCACTCACTCACTCACTTCACTCACTCACTCCACTCAGTTCACTCACTCACTCCACTCACTTCACTCACTCACTATACTCACTCACTCACTCACTCACTCACTCACTCACTCACTCACTCACTCACTCACTCACTCCACTCACTCACTACACTCACTCACTCACTCACTCACTCACTTCACTCACTTCACTCACTCACTACACTCACTCACTCACTTCACTCACTCACTTCACTCACTCACTCACTCACTTCACTCACTCACTACACTCACTCACTCCACTCACTCACTACACTCACTCACTCAGTTCACTCACTCAGTTCACTCACTCAGTTCACTCACTCACTCACTCACTACACTCACTTCACTCAGTTCACTCACTCACTCTCTTCACTCTCTTCACTCACTCACTTCAGTCACTCACTCACTTCACTCACTTACTCACTTACTCACTAAATCACTTCACTCACTCACTCACTCACTCACTCACTCACTCACTCACTCACTCACTCACTCACTCACTCACTCATTCACTCACTTCACTCACTACACTCACCTCAGTCACTTCACTCACTTCACTCGGTCATTCATCAGTATGTATGTAACATGCTCCACCAATGAATCGATACAGAGCTGAGTTCGTAAGTCAATCATAAAAACTTATGTTTTCTCACTCAACATTAGCTTGTTACAAAGTGCATTTCTGTCTCAGTCAGGAATGGCTGGCTACCCAGGGAGAAGGGGAACCGCTTTAATCGGACTTGTAAAGTCTATCCAAGAGACCCGTGCTCCGTCACAGAAGCCAGGCTACTTTATCCCAGAGATCATTCACTCTCTCTGGCTCATATTACTTTTCCTCAGCATACATGTGTGGTGCCTCGGTCAGGCCAGGCCAGTCAATCACAGAGGACCGTTCCAACATTACTGAGGGCTGGCTGGTCGATCACAGATCTCCACTGCTTTACTCTTAAAATGGCATGTTGATCCCTAAGAACAGTGCTGTGTCTCTCAGGCATGACCAGCCCATCTCAGAGAGCTGCTGCTTGGACTGGCTCATGTTTTTCTGGATCATAACGTGCTCTGCGCTTGCTGTATTGCAGCCAGCTGGCTAGTTTCTCACAATGAATTGCTCTAACACTAGCTCCACGTTGAAACATTGCTCAGGTCTGGCCTGTTGCCATGGGAGATTTGCATTGGTAGACATCTGCAGCATAAAATATTGCATCATTGCCACCTACTTAGCTAATGACACTACACTGGCCAAGGGGTACAGATTTTGAATTATTACAGTGGTATGTTGGCTGAGGCCCACAAGATACAAGGTTTTTTGTTCCTTTATTTTCTGAGGTGTTACAAGATGTTTGTTATTTGGAGGAGGGACAAAATAGGATAGACTGATGGGATTGGCCTGATTTAGAGTGACAGCACCACAAGGGCATGCATTCATCCATGGGGAGTGGCTGAAATTTCCAGACTCCCCTTTCAGACCCCCTGTCCCTGGCCAAAGTTCAGCCTAAAGATCAGTCTGCCGTCAAAACAGTACAGAGTGACAGAACACAGCTGCTCTTTCTCTCTCTGTCTCTATTTCTCTCTTTCTCTCTCTCTCTCTCTCTCCCCCTCTCTCTGTCTCTGTCTCTTTTTCTCTCTCTGTCTCTGTCTCTGTCTCTGATTCTCTCTCCCCCCCTCCTCCCTCTCTCTCACTTCCACAATAACTGCAAATTAACCTAACAAACAGACTGCTGCCTGTGTGTGTAAGCGACTGATGAAATGAAATATCAAAATTTATTGGTGCCGATGTATCAATAAAGTTAGTCTTAAAGTCAAAGTCTCTCTCTCTCTCTCTCTCTCGCTATCTTTGTCTCTCTCTCTCTCTCTCTCTCTCCCTCTCACTGAATCTGTACAACTGTACAAACAAGAAGAGAAAATCAATCCAGTTGGTATCGCACTAGCAGGGTTATCCTTTTTTCCTGATATTGCTTGCTGAAAGAACACTGACCTGAATTTTAATCTGACACTAATGAATATATATCGCTCACCCCAACTCCCGACAATAACTGCATGAGAAAACAAAAAAGTCTAATTATATCTGAAATTACTCTGAACAATTATTAATATCAAACTATTGATCAAATACGCTATCTTTGATGAGATATTTGAGCTGTGTTGGTACAACCTCGTGAAATAGATGGTGAATCTGTGTTAAAAATATTGGCAGCTTGTATTACATGCTGGATACACATCTTACATGAAACTGCATTAAAAAATCATCACCTGACTGAACTGATTTTGAGATAGTGAAACTGTGACCATACAATATTCATTAGGAAGACTTATAGCAAACCCATTGGAAAGACGCAGAGGAAACTTGTCTAGCAACTTTAGATGTTGTCGGGGGAACATGTTGGACTGTGTGACGTTATGTTTCTTTGCATGGGGCAAATGCATTGAACTGTGGAGGAGATTAACTCTTACCTGGATCAGGTGATTCGCAGGGGAGCCAGTAGTATTGGCAGTGTGACATTTGAAATTCAGTAGAGTGTTCCCATGGGCCCTTGACATGCCTGCAGCCCCTCCGCTCCTACCCTGTAAAGCCTCGCTAACAGGGGACATTACAGGGGACCTCTCTACTGCAGTACACAACAGACCAGCCACACCGACTGGCCTCATCACAAATGCCTCCAAGGCAATGTTAGGAGAGACCTAGACAGATAGAAAGAGATAGAGTAAAGGGGGGTGGGACAGTGCGTTTGTGACAGAGAAAAAGAAAGAGAGAGAGAGAGAGGGAGAGGGAGAGAGAACAAGGGGAGGAGAGTGCTTTGACCCAGTTTCTTTTGTATCTAATTGCTGTTTGGAAAATGAACATCCCTTAACATAGCAGGCGATGAATGAGTCATGGATTTCCCTGATTATGGAAGTACATAAAGAATAAACAAAAGAATCCATTAAAAATGTCACAGCCTGTAGCCCCACGTAATTATTCTGACAGCTCGTGACAGAATGAAGATTTCTCATGAGGAGTAATACTGAAATGATGGCGAGATAGAGGCAGAAAAAAAAGTCAGACATTTTCAATATGTATTATAACTGGAAATATTATGGGGTATTCATATCTCCTAGTCTGATTTATGTAGTCTCACAGATTGTAAGATCTGACAGAATCTGGTTTATGGTGTATAAGTGTTGAATAGTCTGCATAACGCATATTACCTTATATATATATAAGGTCCAGGCTAAAATGAATGACTGGTGAAGTGTGGAGATACACAATGATAACTGACAGCACATGAGCGACAGAGAGCTGTTGTTTACAGTGTTGGTACGACGGTTTACCCTTGACCTCTGTGTGAAGTCACAATATGCATTTGTGTAATATGTGCTGTTGAGATAACTATGTGTGTTTGTGTGTGTTTACGGTGTGTCCTCTCTCTTACCTTTGAGATAACTTGTGTGTGTTCACTAAGGGTGAGGCCAGCAATACGTTCCACACACTGAACGAGGCGTGTGCATGCCCGTGCTTCATTCTGGGCCATCCACAAAATATGTTCCTCCACTTGCATCACGTTACTGGCAATGTCTGACACGTAGTCGCAGAGCTACGGGAAAACCAAGGCCACATCTGGTGTTACACATTTGGCAAGAAACCCAAAAAAATCCAGCTTAGGAGAGTACTGGTTGAGTTTCCTTTTCTGATATATTAAGATGTAATTAAGATTAGTCTGGCCGCTGTAATGAGTATTAATGACCTCTTTAAGCAGAGAGTTCATATATTTATTTCATATATTTGTCTAGGTCATCATCTCTCTATAGAGAAGAGCCACGATTGCTGGAGGTGATGACATTTAAGTCAGAGAGGCCATCCTGTGGCCCTGAGTTGACATTTGTGCTCTAAAAAGACCCTTTTCATAGTTCACACTCTCTGGCTGCTAATATTTCTAAATCGTTTGGCTCAGTGTCTGGCCAAGGGCGTACAGTTCAGGCCCAAAAGTTCACAAGTTCAATCTTGTTAGTTTATGCAGCTACCAATCAGTAAGTGTCAGTGAATGGAATGCATGCATCTGTAGGGAAGATCATCACTTAATGATGAGGTAATGGAAAAAATGCATATTCCATAAGCCAGATCAGATGTTACGGCTTTCAGTAAGTGAACAGGTTTTCAGTACAATTAAAGATTACATAGTTAAAACATCTACTGAACATCTCAAATATTTTCAATTAAAGATGTAATTTTTTTTTTTAAGTTTGAAAAACATGGTATGATGATGTCATCTCGTAGAATTTTCAAGAAGACGAGGTCACGCCTCAGCTTCAAGCTCTTGGAGCTCAGAGGCATTTCATGCTGAGATAATGCTTATGTCTCAACAATGTCTCACAGTAAATGTACAGCTTTCCAAACACTCTCTATGTTCTCTGGAAATTTACCCTTCAGGTTTCTGCCAATCAGTGCTTTTAAAGAATGCTTAAAAAAACAAAAAAAACACCCAAGGCATACATGTATAAATAAATCCCAACCTAAAAATAGTGGCTAACAATATGGAGGGTTTGTCTAAATTGTATGGTGCCAGATTGGTGCATTGATGGTGACACTGGAGAATTAGCACTCGAGGCCTAACATTTGAGTGGAGTCACATCGTCGGGCTGCCTTGTTATTTGGAGCAGAGAATAACTCTAACCGTATGTGTCTAGCACAGCTCCACAGACTGTATGGCCAAAGGACACAATTTTCTTCTTCTGCTTTTTCTTCTTCTTCTTCTTTTTTTTTTTTAAGATCACGTCCCTTTTATTGTGTCTGATAGATGGAATGCTACTGTCAAAGCAACTAAGACATTTACAACAAGACATTGTAACTCCCCCCTGCTGTTCAATCAGTCCAGTTGTTCAATCACTTTCATATACTGTAAGAAGGAAAGATACACTCTCCCCACCGACAGTATATTGGCTGAAGAATAGCATTGACTATTCCTTCTCCGTAGCATGTCTCTCACACAAAACCCTCCAGGAGAGTTACCTTTTATGTTGAATACAAGCCGCACAAAGAGTAGAGCGTTAGGCAGAGTTAGTCACTGGAAAATAAATGAATCGCCACTTGTCAGTTTAAGAACGACGTGGAGGTGAATGGAGTTTGCCTTACATCTCTGACGCGGTCAACCAGCCGGGTGATCCTCTCCACCAGGTGCGTGATGAAGATTACGTCCATCACGTCGCCCAGGTGTGCTGCCCTGGTGAAGGCCGAGAGCTGCTGGGCCAGAGTCAGGCCGTTTGAGGCGTTCACAGGAATCTGAGAAACGAGAAACAAACCAAGAATCAAGCAGAGTCGCCCCGCCAGCATCCAAAACAGCCTTCCTGCGCTCTAGTCCTATAGACCTTTCAGATGGCATACCCCAGTGATTTAGCCCACACTTGCAAACACACCTAAATCAACTTTTAGACCAATCACCGGGTCCTTAATTGGGATTTAATTGTTCAGAGACAAAGGGGCAATACACAAGTTCACTGACTGGATATGAACAACATTGCTTTGAAAAATATGACATGGTGCTAGCAGTAGTAGGCTTTACATCAGTGACATTACTAGAGATCAACAAGGCAAGGGAGTTATAGATCTTTTTTTTTCCTCTTTGAAGAAAGAAATATTAATAAATAAATTACCGTCTGTACTTTTGCTCACCTGCGTGAATTCGTGCAGGATACGTGTGACTTCGTTAGCATATGGACATTGTGTATAGTCATCTTCCGCCCAATGGCCAGTCCGGTCACACCTCCGCCACGCCTTCTTCTCCTTCAAGGTGGGGGTGTGCGACGCATGGCCATGGATGTGTGGGGTGGAGCTATAAGTGGGTGCGGCACACGGTAGAAAAGCCAAAATCCCACCCAAGGTCTTTGGCCATCTGTGAAGGAAAGAAAGACCATTTAATGATGCAACCACACCAATCACTGACGACAGTTAGTGGTCAAATTCACTTTAGTCATCACTGCAAACAGATAACAAAACTACACTGTAAAGATGCTAATTATGAAATGCATGCGGTCGTTTTACATGTAACATAAACATTTTGATGAGGTACAGCTTGCTTCCAGACTGCTGGGTAGAATAGTGATACATTTCTCAAGGACAAACCACTAACTACAGCATAGAGAGTACGAAACTGCAGCTTCAAGGTGAATTACCCACATGCGGATTCTGCATGCCGACATTAATATGTCAAATATGAAAAATACAAGTGGTTTGTAGTAAACACTAAGCATAAATCAGATAATATGACAGGTACTCCAGAAAAACACAGCCCTTGCAGCACACAAAGAGAAACTGAACACTGGTCAGCAGAATAACTGGGAAACAAAACCTAAAAAGAAGAAATAAAAAATAAACATTTGGTGTAGTTATGGTGCATACCACAACTTCATATCAACAGCTGTCTGCCCTCTTCTCTGGTGGACACAGTCTACTTGAGCAAAAAAAAAAAAAAGGGCACTCTGGCTACTTGAGAAAAATATGACACTCATTTCCCTAAACAACAAAGCCCTCATTTTCCACCTCATTACATCTGAATCGTGCATAAACAAACACAAAGCTTTGCTCCAGTAAAGACCAGGAGAGCTTCAAAATGAATGTACAGGACAGCAAAATAAGACCAGTCTCTGAATCTTCCTCATATACACAGCCGCTAGTGTTTCTCCTCATTAAGGACACTTACTGGACCTGTGCCAGACAGGGGCTGTGTTAACGACACAAGCAAATGAGGGCTCTGTGTAATTTGTTCTTCTGAAAGGCAGTAATATTCAGACATCTTTCCCATGCTATGAGTTAGTCCAGTGTGTGTGTGTGATAAGTTTATGACTGAATATAGGAGTATTTTGTTTATTTAAAATGATATTAATTCAATCCAATTCACTCATGGGCTTTCATCACAAAGAACCCTTGAACTGAGCCTAATGTAACAAACCTTGATGCTTCGGTGCTATTGACGATCCCAGTGGAGTTATAAAGATTTGTCATTATTATTTAATTTTTTTGTTACTTCTGTTATCATCATTGTTGTTGCTAGTGTTTGAGGTTTTTTTTTTTGTAAACAAACCTGTACTGGCCCTTGTTCCCACTGACCCTCTCTGCTGAACAGTAAGGTGCAGAAGTTTCCAGAACCACAATCTCCATTCGCCGAGAGCTATTACCACGGGAACTCGTCACATGACACTGCCAGTTGCCAGAAAAGTCAACGTCGATGTTGGATAAGATGAGTTCACTAAAAGAAGAAAGATTGACATTGAAAATTTTGTGTATCAAAAATGACTTAAAAAGCTACACTCAATAATTAGGTAAAGTTATGTGTGACTCCTAAAATAATTATCACATAATATTTACTTTATTTGCTTTAATACAAAAATGACATAAATATTCTTTATATGTGTTATTAACAACAGACATAGACACTAAAATATAGTATTTTTGATGTAATAAACAAGAAATCATTTTATAGTTGGGCATTCTGTTGCTTTGTCATTTCTGTAATAAATAATTCAACAACATTTACAGCATAAACTCTCCCCTAGAAAAATCTCTCTCTGAGTAAAGCGTCTCCTCCACCAGAGCCACACTTTCTGTCACTAATAAACTAAAAGTGCAGTGAAATTTTAGAATACCTTCATGAATATCAAACACATATTTATCTCTGCATTTTCAGAAGCTCTTCTCTGTAAGATAGACGGGAAAACAGCTGCGCTGTTCAAAAACATCTCTTTCATATCCTGCCTCTTACCAATAATTACAATTTATGCCTTCGTGTCACATCTGAGCTTCAAATTATGAGTGATGGCACAGCAAGAACCCTAAAAAAATTCTTCATGCTAAAAATGATTAGTTGCTTTGAACAAGCCACT
>NC_044498.1:35951035-35963535 GCF_902362185.1 Chanos chanos | reverse complement strand
CTTTTTTATCCTCTTAGATGTGTGACTAAAGAAAAAAAACATGGAGATGGGATTAAGTGAGATTCCTGTTGTGCGATCAGACTACTGGCTCAGGTGAGCTGAGCTCTACATTAGCCCGATTAATGAGTTCTCCCTGAGACACAGCGTTGAGTGTTGGTATCAGTTACTGCATGTGTGTACCTGCACTGACACTCAGCAGGGATACAGGGCTTCGCACACTCACCGTTAACCCTCACGGCCTGCTTCTGCCCGCCTATGGCTCTCTCTCACACACACACACACACACATATATATGCATACACACAGGCACACATGCACACACACACGCACATGCACGCATACTCAAACACACACACACACACACACACACACACACACACAAACACACACACACACACAAACACACACACACACACAAAGGTTCATACATGCACTGCTCTGGACTCACCATGCTGGTTTGTTTATATGCCTGCTGAGACACATTACGTACCAGTCAAACCAGCAAAGAGGTAATTGTTACACTCACTGTGAATGACACAGCACTGGCTTAAGGTCTGACAGTTGAAAACACAGTTGTTACAAACTAGACACTAAAGATCCCCTGAAAAAATGCAGAAGAAATGCATCTACAATGGAGAGAGAATCAAGTGACAAAGACAGACCATGCTCCCCCCTACTCTATCACAAGAACTACCCTCTGAGAAGCAAAAATGACCTCCAGACGAGGGGAAAGAGATAAGCTGTGACAGGACAGAAGAATAGGTACTGTCTGTACTCATACTGCTGACACGTGCCTGACCTGGGACAGAGGCTACCGCACAGCCTTATGAAAAAGCCTGAACTTAGTGGACACAAAACAACACTTTACAAAGAGGAAAAGTCATCGTCATTTAGTTTTAAGCTAAGCTACACACAAATGCGTCAACATGTCTGTTCCACTGTATCACTCTTGTAAGTCTATGTACAGACAAAGTGGGTTGAAGTATGTGGGAAGCAATATATAACATCCTGGCCTCCCACTAATGTGCCCACACACGCACACACACACACACACACACACACTCTCACACACACACACACACAAACATTTGTTGTGTTCTGCAAGAGGCCTTGCAGAAAAACAAACCCAGCTGATCCTAAATAGCTATGAACACACACACACATACAAACACAAACAGAGGCAACCATGAGAAACATATGCCATAATGCAGACATTAAGATATTACTCTGAGGGGCATTACGAACAAAAAATAAATAACTTCTATAACTTCCATAATAACTTCTACAAATATCTTTGCCTAGTTGGGTCCACAATAACAATGCCCAGATACCAATCACACCTACATGTCCCACCTCAGGAAAAAGGCAGAACTGCCCTAAGATCCAAGATAACACACAGGCAAGAATGTCAAGTTAGACAAAAGCCAAGAGTACAGTAATCTAAACATCAGCCTTACTGTTGGGCATTCTGATCCAACAAAAATGAATGAGGTAAGAAATCTGTGGTAACACTATATTGTAATTTACACAGTCAGACTAACAGTGGTTAGTCAGTAAATAGGGCTTGGATAAAAACAGACATGTATATAGCGGTAGTTTACTATTGGTGTAAATGGTGCATACAGATGGACTTGCTCAGATTGTCTATATGAGTTTATAAGGAGTGCGATGGGAAGTGGGGGGACAGACAAAGTTGAAAGTCTCTCTCTCTCTCTCTCTCTCTCTCTCTCTCCCCCCCTCCACTTAGTTTGAGTGTGTTTTCCTTGGCCAGCAGGTATAGCTGGCTGAACTGAGGTGGAAATGAGGGCAGCCCCATAAGACAGTCCAGTGGGACATTCTCATGGCCAAGAGAAACATTACTGTATAGGTTCCACTTGGAAAAAAGGAGACGCCAAATTTGTATGTACAAGGGAAAGGCAGACACTTAATTGCAAAAGCTAATCAGAATTGGAACAAGAGAAAATCCATCACCTTCCAGAGGGAATGAGTCTGGAAAACACAGGAAGTGGGGGGTCTTATTAGATGAATGTGTGTGTGTGTGTGTGTGTGTGTGTGTGTGTGTGTGTGTGTGTGTGTGTGCGCGCGTGTGTGTGTGTGTGCGTGTGTGTGTATGTGTGTGCGTGTGCACGTGCATGTGCACAGCTGGGCTGTACCCTACCAGTGGTAGTCCAGCTAAAAGTAATTCATGCAGAGAGAACTCCTCAAACCTCAAGCTAGCACAAGATTACAGAGCACATGGAGAAGTGTCTGTACCCCCTCCAACATGCCTCTGGACTGGCCTATCAACAGTCAATAACCCCAACCCTCACAATTCACAATTCAGTGCAGTATGTACAAAATCTAAACCTCAATCTGGAACCAGAGAGATCTACAGCATCCCACCATCATAAATGTGTCATCACTCCTTCCATTGGAGAGGGTGAGAAAGTCTCATTAATGAAAGGAAAATGATCTTTCATTCAGAGGGGGAGGGAAAGAGAAACGTGTGAGTATGTCTTTCCCCCCGCAGTGGTGAGAGCGGAAGACGTCTGCCGTTCCCCAGCTCCATGCAAATGGAACGAGTGTCGTTCTGGGAGCATTTGACACAGAGAAACATATTCCTGTCATCACTCCATCAATATTTACGTTCACTCCATGCCCCGAGGCGAGAGGCAGTTAAACTAATAACCAACCATGTCGTTCCTCTGGGGGCCTCGAGTCAAACGTGAAGCGTTGAGGCAAAGCTACCAGACGCAGAGAGGAGGAAACAGAGGGAGGAAAAGGATGCACAGACGCCATCTTGACCTGAAGAATGTGTGAAAGCAGCCGCTAGCTACTTTACCGCGCTAATTACTATGCTGCATCTGTTCTTGTTAGTGTGCAGATGCCTAACGCTGGAGAAGAGGCCACAGATTGTTGTGAGAAGATGGCAGACTGCTCTGTCATTTTACATGCCGATAAAGGTCACCAGGAACAAAAGTCTAAATCATAGCAGGAATCCTAAGAAAAATTAAACTGTGTGCGCTTGTGCGCATGTGCATGTGATTGTGTGTGTGTGTGTGTGTGTGTCTGTGTGTGTGTGTGTGTGTCTGTGTGTGTGTGTATACATATGGCTCTCTACACAAGTGAGAAGAAGAAAACATACATGGGTTATTTTAAATCTCTTTTCTTCCCTTTCTTTCTCACATCTGTCCCTCTATCTGCACCTCTCTCTCTCTCTCTCTCTCTCTCTCTCTCTCTCTAAACTATTCCTGTCCCATTTTGCCCTCCGTTTAGCTATCACCCTCTCTCACCTGGTAACCAGGCAGCAGTCATGAATGATGCTGTCCTCCACGATCACTCCTCTCTCCTCCTGTGTGTGGACAGCTCGTTCCTCATGGCTCCAGCTCAGGCTGACAGAGGGGTCCAGGTAGGAGACGGTACACTGCAGCGGCAGCCGGTCCCCGCGAAACACCACCTGTCTCTGGGACGGGATGAGCTGGAACAAAGGCAGCTCAAGAGGCCCGTCTGAGAACACAACCAGAGTGTGTCGACTCAAACATTACACCCAACAAACCAAACATCTGTGACAAACAGAGATCCATGAGAGATACAGTCACTGAGTACAGTGACTAAATTTGCATTTTACACAGCAGTAAAATATATATAATTGCAATTCTGTGGTATATGAACACTTTTTAGATGTATAACCACTTTTTTTGACATAGCTAAGAAGCACTTTAGATATTACATAGTTTTGTAACACTTTCTGGTGTTTGAATAACTAAAATATTATCATTTGCACTTAATGAAGGAAATACTCAAAACAGCTCCCCTTCACAAGTAAGTTTAACCCTGACGGTATCAATAGCTTTAAAATAAGTCTGAATTGAACTCAGAGCAACTCAAGAAAATGTGACCGTAGGGAAATTAAGACCCATAAATTTGTCAAGCAGCACTTTACCAACCATGGGATCATAAAACTTAACATGGGAGTGCCACTCAATGTGAATTAAGCATGCAAATATAGATTAAATAGTCCGGCAGTACCACCAGAGCCCATGTATACAGTTTGACTCACAACATGGCATTAATAAAGGTGTACGCAGACATGGTTCAATGTTTTGGGATCAAACAGACCTGTAAAAACAGTCCAATGATCAAAGTAAAACAGATCTGCGATAATTAAATTACAGAAGTAAATTATATATTGAATATATTTTACTTCTATATAGAACTACATAGAACTAAATTATAATTATTGTTTAAGGCTGTTGTAAATAATTAAATTTTTATGACTATATTAATATATTACAAATTTTCATAAATATTGGTAATACCCGTTTTTTTTCCTGTATACAGGTGAGAGTGCAGTGAAAGTAAGTGTACTTTCATAGATATATTTCACATCTGTTTTTGTTAAGTGAATACAAACATCTGAGAGACTGGCTGAGCAAAATGGCTGGACAGCTCGTTAATGTGAATATCAGCTCTAATCTTGCTCTGTAAGTGCTTCACAACAACAAATATAATTAGAGCGTAACATTGGCTTTGAATGTATTAATCACGTGTGCGCATGTATCTGTGTGTGCCTGTGTGTGCGGGGGTGTGTGTGTGTGTTATAGAGAGAGAGAAACAGAAAGAGAGAGAATGGGTGTACGTGGCTTTTCGGGATCATTTGGGTTCATTTGTATGTGTGTGTAGGGGGGGGGGGGTCCTAGCTCGACTCCCCCAAGCTTTTCTCAGGACACAGCAAATGCCTTTGACCGGACACATTACGACATCCCTTTGGAACAGCTCCAAAATGGTGGCTTCACTGCCTTCAGTTTCATTCAGATCAATGCAAAGCAGGGCACTACTGGTGAAATAATGGGCAGTTTGTGCAAGGAACTGTAATGGCTAACTACTGTAATGACCTGTGATGTTTATCTAACTGCTGCTCTCACTGTGATTATTCATGCTCAAGTCACTGATTCTCAGGGGGCCCTCTGCCAACACACACATCTATTACAAAAATGACACAATGAAAACTTAGTGAGCTAGGAATTCAATTATGTCTAGTCTATAAAATAAAAAGCCAACGCAGATTTTCCCAACTTCTTAAACATGTTTTTTCCCCCAACCACATTTACACAAACATATTTCTAATCGACTTTTCAACTTTCAGTTTATGTTTTTGTTTTTGTTTTTTTTTCCACTTTTCAGTTTACACTCAGAACAGTTTGTAAATGGATCGGTAATTAGATAGAACGTGTGTGTGTGTGTAAGTTGACTCTGTTATGTTTATCACATTAAGCAACTGAACTTGTTCCTCTCTGCCATGGCTAAGCCTGAGCATCCGTCTAACTGCGGACCAAATCTAAAAGCCAATCATAGCATGTGGATCACACAGAGTTTTTACTCCATCATTGCAAGCAGTTTTCAAATAATACATGCATAACACCATCTACATCAATACTGATAACCACTGCAGCTTTGAAACAAAAACTTACGTCAACTTTAAACCACACAAGCCTGTTACAACCTGCTTTTTCAGTCCATTCTCATCACTACCAAAAATCACAATTATTAATTTGGATTATGTGTAAGCCAAACCAAACTCACAGATTAAAACATTTTGTTTGGCACAAGGTCATGGATTCACATGAAATGAAGGACAAACCCACGCTTGTGGAAGTAATTTCCTAACATATCATTTTTCAAGGCAGTAAAGGTCAAAGACAGGCATCATTTCCTCCATGTATGGTTCATTTATTGCATGCATATCCAAAGTAAAAGTTTCATTTTTGTTAGGCATAGTACATTAGTGGATGTATGAGAAAGAGCTGTATGTGTCTAAGAGTCTCACAGAGAGTTGATTCGAAGGCCTATCTTTTTGGGTGATGATGGCTTATGATTGGAACGAGGTGTTCGGTCAAGCGTTTCTATCCGTGGATAGAGAAATCACTGTAAAATGATATGACTTTATTTCATAGCCCTGCAGTTCATGACCTGTTCCTTATCGCGAGGATCAGAGGAACAGGAGAGAGATAAATAGATAGATAGACAGATGGGTGGAGGGGGTAGATAAATAGAGAGAGAGAGAGATGGGAGAAAAAGAGAGATCGAGATCTAACTGCTGAGGCATTGAAGTTTCTTAAGACTTTCACTGAGTCACCTCCATCTAAGAAACCTACTCATTTACTGCATCCTGCCCCTGAAAAGCAAAAACCCAGCTTTGGATGCGCTTAATAAATCAGTCTAAGTGTTAAGATCAGTCCATCAACTCTGCACGCAGAGAGAGAGGGAGAGAGAGAGAGAGAGAAGATATGTGGAAGAAAAGAGAGCAGAGTTTTGGTTCTTCTTCTAGAAAAGGGGCAGCAAGCACTGCTCTAACCCCAAAGATGAACTTCCTGAATCAGGTAATAAACAGCAGGTTGTCTCTGAAATAGCCACTCAAGAACTGTCAACGTGTGTGTGTGCGTGTGTGTGTGAGTGTGTGTGTGTGTCTGAGAGAGAGAGTGAGAGAGAGAGAACAAAGACCTTAAAGATATGCTACTTCTGCCATCTGCTCCTCATCACTGAGCCACTCAAAATGTTAGAGAGGGAGAGAGGAAGAGGGAAGAGAAGGAGAGAGAGAGAGAGATAGAGAACGAAAGAGAGAGATAGAGAGGAAAAGATAAACAGATAGAAATGAAAAGAAAATTAAACAGAGTGAAGATGAAATAAAAAATAAGAGAAGTGGAAGATGAGGAGACTAAGCATGCAAGGGAAAACAGAGAGAAAGTGTGGAAAAGAAAGGACAAGGGAAGGAGGAGACAGATAAAATCTTTGTTCTTCACTGATGGGACCAGATGTTTATCATACAATGAGCATGCTTATGAAAAGTGGCAGGGGTTTAGGAAACGTGTGTGTGTGTGTGTGTGTGTGTGTATGACTGTATGCCTTTTGTGCAAAAATAATCTTTAAAACAC
The DNA here is from genome assembly GCF_902362185.1 of Chanos chanos. Classification (NCBI taxonomy): domain Eukaryota; kingdom Metazoa; phylum Chordata; class Actinopteri; order Gonorynchiformes; family Chanidae; genus Chanos; species Chanos chanos. Next base: position 35,956,624 of record NC_044498.1, on the reverse strand, counting down.
ACCGAAACTCAAAGAAACAAGCAGCATCGAGCACTAATGGAATGAAACAGCTATAAACATTCTCTCAGCCTGCTGTGTTGGCCGAGTGTTTACTATAGAGTCCATAAAGCATTCCTTTAACCTACAGCCAGTCCATTACAGACATAACAACCTCTAAATATTATCACAAAGAGTGGTGGAATGCAGTAGCTGTGCGAGTAGTGTGCTTGTCAGGTAAATAAATAAGGTTTTGCAAAGGCCTGAGTTGGGACAGGAGTGAAGTGAGAATTAGCCATGTGTAAAACAGTCCTGGCCATTATTGCTGTAATCCTATAATGGAACAGAAGTCTGGATTCTTCAAGCTAATTCAACCCTGCAACACGCAATTACATGGAACAGGAGCAGGTAAGAGGAACTTGAATCAGACTTACACACTCACACACACACACACACACACACCCCAACTATGAAGTTTATGTAACCCACAACTCACATATGAGTCATGCTGTTTGTCATCGGAGCAATACATCCACAACCACAAAAATAAAAGGTAAATCTGATTCAATTATCTGACACAAGATTCAATTCCCCTATAGTCCTTGGGGACAAACTAGGACAGAGAGAGAGAGAGAGAAAGAGAGACAGACAGACAGAGAGGAGAGAGAGACAGAGAGAGAGAGAAAGAAGAGAGAGACAGGGAGTGAGAGAGAGAGAGAGAGAGAGAGAGCTCTTATGATTAGCTAACAAAGTCTAACACATCTACAAACAGACACATATACAGCAGCACAGTGAGACAGTATGAGGAGGGATGCGTGTGCGTGTGTTTGGGTGTATTGTTTACCGCAAGTGAGCTGGTGTTTTCGGAGGTTTCGGAATTCCAGACTGTGAAGGTGTGTAGGGTATACACACACTGTGTCATTTCCTATACGGACAGATTTATCTCTGCTCCACAGCCAAAGCCACTCCAGCTGACAGTCACACAGCAGAGAATCTGTACCAAAGTGTCTGAAAAGAGAAACACACACACACACACACACACACACACACACATTTATGCTTAAACAGGCAGATGCATGCAAAGTAACAAGCATATGTACACTAAAACTGACAGTAACACAACCATGGCAAAATGTCTATGCAGAGAGAAGCACACACACACATACAAACACACACATTCCACCACAGGTATAACAATTACAATGATAGAAAATGAGTGTGGGGGGGGTGGTGGTGGTGGGGGGCATATACATGTCTTTTCACATGAAACTCTTACAAGACACGGAGAGATATCAAATGCACAAATAGACCCTCTGGCAGAGTGGTGAAGATATTCCCAGATAGATTTCTGTTGGAAAAAAAACACACACACACACACACACATAGAGAGAGAGAGAGAGACAGACAGACAGACAGAGTGAGAGAGATAGTTCATATTCAGCCCAAAAAAGGAGAAAAGTGAGCACATATCCACATATTGTTATCGAATAACTTTTTTTTCTACTGACGGAACACCGTATATTCAACTCAGATAAAAGGGTGGAGCAGCATGTGTGGAATTCAGTCGTTCCGACGTTACTCACAGCTTGGAGAGATTGCCAAGGTCAAGAAAAATGTCAGGAACCAGGCATCCCATTCTGTTATTGGAGAGGTCTCTGAAGAGATAGAGAAAACGAACTTACACTGAGATCAGTCAGCTGACGTTTAATACTGACAGATTTAAATTTATTTCTATTCAAGTTTATAAATGAATTCCTATTAACTGAGTTAATACATGAATTAATCTCTTTTAATAGTATCTTAATTGAAGAGCACTGATGCAAACAAGGATTCAAGGTGTTGAAATCCTTGCACCAAGTGGCATCAATTACACCACGCAAACAGCTCCTCCTTTGGCTGCCACCATCTGTGTGTGTGTGTGTGTGAGAGAGAGAGAGAGAGAGAGAGAGAGAGAGGGGACGGGAGTCAGAGAGAGAGAAAGAGAGAGAGAGAAATAGAGAGATAGAGAGGGAGACAGACAGACAGACAGACAGACAAATAGACAGAGTATGAGTGTTAGTGAGCGAAAGAGACAGTGTGTGTGTGTGTGTGTGTGTGTGTGTGTGTGTGTGGCTGTGAGTATGTGTGTACTCTCACAATGATTTAATAAAGCAGGATCAGACAGCAGTGCTGATAAGGTGTTTAACACAGTGTGATTATCCCTCTGGAGTTAAAGGATATCGACTATGACATTTCATGAACTTTCATGACCTTTGACCCTGCAGATCAATGGGAGTGTTGATGAAGGTAAGGCCTTCCAGCTGTATTTAAAACCCACACACAATTCCTAAATCTTTCTCTCTCTCTCTCTCTCTCTCTCTCTCTCTGTCATTCACTCTCCTATTCCAGCACCCTCACTCCATTACTGGCTGGCTGTTTTTTCTCATACACATGTGCGTGTGGATAGGAGTAGGGTGCCCTCACCACATATAATTAGAGGGCTTCTGTGTTCCTCAGCAGCTGTTTGAGTACGTGTGTGTGTGTGTATGTGTGTTTGTGTGTGCGTGCATGTGTGTGTGTGTGTGTGTGTGTGTGTGTGCTCAGTGTGTTTCAGGGAGAGAGAGAGAGAGAGAAAGAAAAAGAGAAGGAGAAAGGGAGAGAAAGAGAGACAGAAGGAAAGAGAGAGGGTAGAACAGGACTAATCACTAGTTGAGAGCTCTTAAATTAGTCCTGGCCAGCATGAGGGCTCTGGCAAACTCTCCCCAAATCAGCAAACACAAACCCCCCCCAACAATCAGCAGAAAATTACACAACGCAAACAGCCCCTCCTTTATCTGCCACCATCTGTGTGTGAGTGTGAGTGTGTGTGTGTGCGTGTGCGTGTATGTGTGCGTGCGTGCAAGAGCGTCCGTGCGCAACCGTGCATGTGTATTTTCAAACAGTATTTGAATCTTCAGAAGAACTCTTGGCTTCGCAGTCAACTCTCTCTCCAACATCTCCCAGACACTGTCTGCTTTCATGACACATCAAGAAAAACCCAAGGCTCTCACATCCCATCATCCCTTGCTTCCCTCTGCTTCTTCAGAAGCCTTTTCCTTTGCCTCTTTAAAATGTCATATTTGTGTGAGCGGAGAAGACGACATCCCTTCACCCACTTAAAAAAAATCAAATATATTTTCTCAAACCTACTCAGCTCTGTCAGCTTCCCTTTGCCGCAGAACTCGAGTTTCCTGTGTTGAAATATTATTCTACAGTGTATGACGGAACAGTGAATTAAGTAACTAAAAAACTAAATTTTCATTTCTGCGGTTAGCATAAGTCGTTAGTGCCAGGCTAAAGGGCTTCAGGCAGCGTTTTAATCTAATGCGTCCAGCCCATTTCGCTGGTGTCTGTAATAACTGCATATGCATAAAACAACTGCATATTTCAGTACACAAAAATACCTGCATATGGTACGAATTGTTATAGCAAACTACTATAAAAGTGAAGAAAAATTAATAATTAAACTTTATTGTCAAATCTGTAAAGATTATTAGCATCTGTGCAGTAGTTGTGGAGAGGACTGCATTATTGGACTTAATGTGTGCATGTATAGTCATTAGAGTCATGTTACATGAGGTGGGAGCAAAGATTGTGAGTGGAAGAACATTAGCAGAGACAATATAACTGTCAGTCATTCAATCTCTCTTTCATACTTACAGTCTCTTCAGTGCTACCAGTCCACGGAATGCCCCAGGCTCCACTGTGCTAATCAAATTACTCCTCAAGTCCCTGGAGAGGAGGGAGGAGGGGGGAGGGAGGAGGCCGGAGGAGGCATGGGGTTGGGGGGGGGGGAGGGGGGGGGGGCACAAGACAGAACCAGTCATAAGAAAGTGCAAGAAGTAAGAACAGAGTGACGATAAAAATTAAACGATAAAAAAAATTTACGATAAAAAGTAGAGGGAGAAAGAGAGAGAGAGAGAGAGAGACTGGATTGTACTGAGATGTATGACGACTGCATTTCAGAACTGCATGACAAGAGATGCACAGGGAGGGAGAAAACTACATTAAAGCTATCTAAATAACCCTCACTTCAGACACACACGCACACACACAAACACACACACAGACACTCAATATAATCTCTAGTTTCCTTAAAGGTGATTCATCCATAACATGATTTCTCGCAATCGAAGAGAGAGAAGATGAATGGTTTGAGGGACAAGGTGAGTGAATGTCTGTCAGCAGTTGTCACAGTTTCTAAAGCCTCACTTGATTCACTGAGTTGAGCATGTAAAGTTAAACACTAATATCTGCAAATACTCATTGCGATTCCTTGTGGCTTCTAGAACCTGTTACATTTGCATGAAGAAAAGCATGACTTTGCAGTGTCTATGTTGACATAAAAGTTGAAAATCATTTTAGTGGGCACTTTTGCACTTTAGATAAACAGTGCTGAATACCTCTCATTTTCATGAGATAATGCCCAAAAAAATTTCATCAAGTCGTAACTCAGCTCATCCACTCAGCTTATCCTCCCATTTTGTCACAAATTGAACATCCACTCATGAGACACACCACTGGAGCATGATTCTGTTTTCACAGAATGAACAACAGCCATATCTTATGATATTTACTTGATCTAAAGGGAAATTAAGGTACATTATTCTTACTACAGCATTCCCTTCAACAAAATGTTGAAATTTTCCATAGCAGTCTCACAAGAGGTTCTGTTTCAGTTCTTTTTCACCTTCTTTGATCTTACTGTCTGAGAGATAGTGGTTGACATTGGGCTGTTTGTTGTTAAGCTATACCATGTTGTATTCTTTGTATACTGAACTGTACAAAGCCTTGTTTACTATGCTTTACTATCTGGTTTCCTTCTGAGCTGTATTTGAGTCATGTTATGCTAAGCTAAGCTGTACAATGCTTAGTCTCAAGATTCCAGTCGTTATGGCGACGTATGGATACAAAACAATCACAAAGAGAACTTCAGTGGAATGAAATCTCATTGGCTCATGGTCATGCCCTTGTGTAAACGATGGGCGGAGTCAGGTAAACATTTATGTGCAGCTCTTGTAACTCATTCCCATTTGAATCTCTGCTCATATCTGAGAATTGGTCTGTATTTGTTGTGTGATTCATTTAAAAGAAAATAAAAGAGGCATATTAATTAATAACTCAACTGAAGATGGGCTTTTAGGCACTTCTGGTGGAGCTATGAGATCAGTTTGAATCTCACATCTCCACTACAATACATGTTGCATGTGTTGTATAATATTATACAATCTGAAATGTGTTGTGTTGTGTTTCACTCTGTTGTATTGTGTATCATTCCATTATGTGAAAGACCATGTTGTTCTGTTTTGTATCATTTCATGCTGTATTGGGCCAAATGCAGATTCATTTTTTTGGAAAACACGGCCAAATGAGCCATTTGCTGTGTACTGTAGGAGCCTTAGCGTTTCTCTCTCTCCGGGGTTCTCCCCCGGAGACTTCCTAGACCCAACACTGCTAAAAATACACCCCCATTATTTCATAACTCCACGCTCTGTTTCCCTGGCAGGCCAAAGAAAACTTCCTGAGATTGTGTCGCCCGTTTCCTTCGTCTGTCTGTCGGGAGTGACAGGAATCAGAAACACACACATATACACA